>NW_026263370.1:300000-417403 GCF_947179515.1 Apodemus sylvaticus
CTTAAAACGTGATTTTCTGAAAAATTTTGACGAGAGAAAATTCTCCTTTTGGTTCTCTTTAGATGCTACATGTTAAGACGTACACGCCACAACAATTCTTTTCGAGATACAACGTGTAGTTTTGGAGATACAAGCTAATTTTGTACTATGCGTTATTTCTTCTCGTAAGAGTTTCCAATGCGTACATATATGTCTTTACTCTGCAAAACTGTATTTCTTTATGAAGTGGTATTCTTACATATCCTTTCGAGAGAAAACTGTCCTGTGCCTTCTCTTTTGAGGCTACACACTTAGACATACACGCAACATGAAAGCTTTTCGACTTACAACGTGTTGTTTAGGAAAAACAAGATAATTTCGCACGATGCGGGATTTCTTAAAACGTGATTTTCTGAAAAATTTTGACGAAAGAAAATTCTCCTTTTGGTTCTCTTTAGATGCTACATGTTAAGACGTACACGCCACAACAATTCTTTTCGAGATACAACGTGTAGTTTTGAAGATACAAGCTAATTTTGTACGATGCGTTATTTCTTCTCGTAAAGAGTTTCCAATGCGTACGTATATGTCTTTACTCTGCAAAACTGTATTTCCTTATGAAGTGGTATTCTTACATATCCTTTCGAGAGAAAACTGTCCTGTGCCTTCTCTTTTGAGGCTACACACTTAGACATACACGCAACATGAAAGCTTTTCGACTTACAACGTGTTGTTTAGGAAAAACAAGATAATTTCGCACGATGCGGGATTTCCTTAAAACGTGATTTTCTGAAAAATTTTGACGAAAGAAAATTCTCCTTTTGGTTCTCTTTAGATGCTACATGTTAAGACGTACACGCCACAACAATTCTTTTTGAGATACAACGTGTAGTTTTGGAGATACAAGCTAATTTTGTACTATGCGTTATTTCTTCACGTAAAGAGTTTCCAATGCGTACGTATATGTCTTTACTCTGCAAAACTGTATTTCCTTATGAAGTGGTATTCTTACATATCCTTTCGAGAGAAAACTGTCCTGTGCCTTCTCTTTTGAGGCTACACACTTAGACATACACGCAACATGAAAGCTTTTCGACTTACAACGTGTTGTTTAGGAAAAACAAGATAATTTCGCACGATGCGGGATTTCCTTAAAACGTGATTTTCTGAAAAATTTTGACGAAAGAAAATTCTCCTTTTGGTTCTCTTTAGATGCTACATGTTAAGACGTACACGCCACAACAATTCTTTTCGAGATACAACGTGTAGTTTTGGAGATACAAGCTAATTTTGTACGATGCGTTATTTCTTCTCGTAAAGAGTTTCCAATGCGTACGTATATGTCTTTACTCTGCAAAACTGTATTTCCTTATGAAGTGGTATTCTTACATATCCTTTCGAGAGAAAACTGTCCTGTGCCTTCTCTTTTGAGGCTACACACTTAGACATACACGCAACATGAAAGCTTTTCGACTTACAACGTGTTGTTTAGGAAAAACAAGATAATTTCGCACGATGCGGGATTTCCTTAAAACGTGATTTTCTGAAAAATTTTGACGAAAGAAAATTCTCCTTTTGGTTCTCTTTAGATGCTACATGTTAAGACGTACACGCCACAACAATTCTTTTCGAGATACAACGTGTAGTTTTGGAGATACAAGCTAATTTTGTACGATGCGTTATTTCTTCTCGTAAAGAGTTTCCAATGCGTACGTATATGTCTTTACTCTGCAAAACTGTATTTCCTTATGAAGTGGTATTCTTACATATCCTTTCGAGAGAAAACTGTCCTGTGCCTTCTCTTTTGATGCTACACACTTAGACATACACGCAACATGAAAGTTTTTCGACTTACAACGTGTTGTTTAGGAAAAACAAGATAATTTCGCACGATGCGGGATTTCCTTAAAACGTGATTTTCTGAAAAATTTTGACGAAAGAAAATTCTCCTTTTGGTTCTCTTTAGATGCTACATGTTAAGACGTACACGCCACAAAAATTCTTTTCGAGATACAACGTGTAGTTTTGGAGATACAAACTAATTTTGTACGATGCGTTATTTCTTCTCGTAAAGAGTTTCCAATTCGTAGGTATGTCTTTACTCTGCAAAACTGTATTTCCTTATGAAGTGGTATTCTTACATATCCTTTCGAGAGAAAACTGTCCTGTGCCTTCTCTTTTGAGGCTACACACTTAGACATACACGCAACATGAAAGCTTTTCGACTTACAACGTGTTGTTTAGGAAAAACAAGATAATTTCGCACGATGCGGGATTTCCTTAAAACGTGATTTTCTGAAAAATTTTGACGAAAGAAAATTCTCCTTTTGGTTCTCTTTAGATGCTACATGTTAAGACGTACACGCCACAACAATTCTTTTCGAGATACAACGTGTAGTTTTGGAGATACAAGCTAATTTTGTACTATGCGTTATTTCTTCTCGTAAAGAGTTTCCAATGCGTACATATATGTCTTTACTCTGCAAAACTGTATTTCCTTATGAAGTGGTATTCTTACATATCCTTTCGAGAGAAAACTGTCCTGTGCCTTCTCTTTTGAGGCTACACACTTAGACATACACGCAACATGAAAGCTTTTCGACTTACAACGTGTTGTTTAGGAAAAACAAGATAATTTCGCACGATGCGGGATTTCCTTAAAACGTGATTTTCTGAAAAATTTTGACGAAAGAAAATTCTCCTTTTGGTTCTCTTTAGATGCTACATGTTAAGACGTACACGCCACAACAATTCTTTTCGAGATACAACGTGTAGTTTTGGAGATACAAGCTAATTTTGTACGATGCGTTATTTCTTCTCGTAAAGAGTTTCCAATGCGTACGTATATGTCTTTACTCTGCAAAACTGTATTTCCTTATGAAGTGGTATTCTTACATATCCTTTCGAGAGAAAACTGTCCTGTGCCTTCTCTTTTGAGGCTACACACTTAGACATACACGCAACATGAAAGCTTTTCGACTTACAACGTGTTGTTTAGGAAAAACAAGATAATTTCGCACGATGCGGGATTTCCTTAAAACGTGATTTTCTGAAAAATTTTGACGAAAGAAAATTCTCCTTTTGGTTCTCTTTAGATGCTACATGTTAAGACGTACACGCCACAACAATTCTTTTCGAGATACAACGTGTAGTTTTGGAGATACAAGCTAATTTTGTACGATGCGTTATTTCTTCTCGTAAAGAGTTTCCAATGCGTACGTATATGTCTTTACTCTGCAAAACTGTATTTCCTTATGAAGTGGTATTCTTACATATCCTTTCGAGAGAAAACTGTCCTGTGCCTTCTCTTTTGATGCTACACACTTAGACATACACGCAACATGAAAGTTTTTCGACTTACAACGTGTTGTTTAGGAAAAACAAGATAATTTCGCACGATGCGGGATTTCCTTAAAACGTGATTTTCTGAAAAATTTTGACGAAAGAAAATTCTCCTTTTGGTTCTCTTTAGATGCTACATGTTAAGACGTACACGCCACAAAAATTCTTTTCGAGATACAACGTGTAGTTTTGGAGATACAAACTAATTTTGTACGATGCGTTATTTCTTCTCGTAAAGAGTTTCCAATTCGTAGGTATGTCTTTACTCTGCAAAACTGTATTTCCTTATGAAGTGGTATTCTTACATATCCTTTCGAGAGAAAACTGTCCTGTGCCTTCTCTTTTGAGGCTACACACTTAGACATACACGCAACATGAAAGCTTTTCGACTTACAACGTGTTGTTTAGGAAAAACAAGATAATTTCGCACGATGCGGGATTTCCTTAAAACGTGATTTTCTGAAAAATTTTGACGAAAGAAAATTCTCCTTTTGGTTCTCTTTAGATGCTACATGTTAAGACGTACACGCCACAACAATTCTTTTCGAGATACAACGTGTAGTTTTGGAGATACAAGCTAATTTTGTACTATGCGTTATTTCTTCTCGTAAAGAGTTTCCAATGCGTACATATATGTCTTTACTCTGCAAAACTGTATTTCCTTATGAAGTGGTATTCTTACATATCCTTTCGAGAGAAAACTGTCCTGTGCCTTCTCTTTTGAGGCTACACACTTAGACATACACGCAACATGAAAGCTTTTCGACTTACAACGTGTTGTTTAGGAAAAACAAGATAATTTCGCACGATGCGGGATTTCCTTAAAACGTGATTTTCTGAAAAATTTTGACGAAAGAAAATTCTCCTTTTGGTTCTCTTTAGATGCTACATGTTAAGACGTACACGCCACAACAATTCTTTTCGAGATACAACGTGTAGTTTTGGAGATACAAGCTAATTTTGTACGATGCGTTATTTCTTCTCGTAAAGAGTTTCCAATGCGTACGTATATGTCTTTACTCTGCAAAACTGTATTTCCTTATGAAGTGGTATTCTTACATATCCTTTCGAGAGAAAACTGTCCTGTGCCTTCTCTTTTGAGGCTACACACTTAGACATACACGCAACATGAAAGCTTTTCGACTTACAACGTGTTGTTTAGGAAAAACAAGATAATTTCGCACTATGCGGGATTTCCTTAAAACGTGATTTTCTGAAAATTTTGACGAAAGAAAATTCTCCTTTTGGTTCTCTTTAGATGCTACATGTTAAGACGTACACGCCACAACAATTCTTTTCGAGATACAACGTGTAGTTTTGGAGATACAAGCTAATTTTGTACGATGCGTTATTTCTTCTCGTAAAGAGTTTCCAATGCGTACGTATATGTCTTTACTCTGCAAAACTGTATTTCCTTATGAAGTGGTATTCTTACATATCCTTTCGAGAGAAAACTGTCCTGTGCCTTCTCTTTTGATGCTACACACTTAGACATACACGCAACATGAAAGTTTTTCGACTTACAACGTGTTGTTTAGGAAAAACAAGATAATTTCGCACGATGCGGGATTTCCTTAAAACGTGATTTTCTGAAAAATTTTGACGAAAGAAAATTCTCCTTTTGGTTCTCTTTAGATGCTACATGTTAAGACGTACACGCCACAACAATTCTTTTCGAGATACAACGTGTAGTTTTGGAGATACAAGCTAATTTTGTACGATGCGTTATTTCTTCTCGTAAAGTTTCCAATGCGTACGTATATGTCTTTACTCTGCAAAACTGTATTTCCTTATGAAGTGGTATTCTTACATATCCTTTCGAGAGAAAACTGTCCTGTGCCTTCTCTTTTGAGGCTACACACTTAGACATACACGCAACATGAAAGCTTTTCGACTTACAACGTGTTGTTTAGGAAAAACAAGATAATTTCGCACGATGCGGGATTTCCTTAAAACGAGATTTTCTGAAAAATTTTGACGAAAGAAAATTCTCCTTTTGGTTCTCTTTAGATGCTACATGTTAAGACGTACACGCCACAACAATTCTTTTCGAGATACAACGTGTAGTTTTGGAGATACAAGCTAATTTTGTACTATGCGTTATTTCTTCTCGTAAAGAGTTTCCAATGCGTACATATATGTCTTTACTCTGCAAAACTGTATTTCCTTATGAAGTGGTATTCTTACATATCCTTTCGAGAGAAAACTGTCCTGTGCCTTCTCTTTTGAGGCTACACACTTAGACATACACGCAACATGAAAGCTTTTCGACTTACAACGTGTTGTTTAGGAAAAACAAGATAATTTCGCACGATGCGGGATTTCCTTAAAACGTGATTTTCTGAAAAATTTTGACGAAAGAAAATTCTCCTTTTGGTTCTCTTTAGATGCTACATGTTAAGACGTACACGCCACAACAATTCTTTTCGAGATACGTCGTGTAGTTTTGGAGATACAAGCTAATTTTGTACGATGCGTTATTTCTTCTCGTAAAGAGTTTCCAATGCGTATGTATATGTCTTTACTCTGCAAAACTGTATTTCCTTATGAAGTGGTATTCTTACATATCCTTTCGAGAGAAAACTGTCCTGTGCCTTCTCTTTTGAGGCTACACACTTAGACATACACGCAACATGAAAGCTTTTCGACTTACAACGTGTTGTTTAGGAAAAACAAGATAATTTCGCACGATGCGGGATTTCCTTAAAACGTGATTTTCTGAAAAATTTTGACGAAAGAAAATTCTCCTTTTCGTTCTCTTTAGATGCTACATGTTAAGACGTACACGCCACAACAATTCTTTTCGAGATACAACGTGTAGTTTTGGAGATACAAGCTAATTTTGTACGATGCGTTATTTCTTCTCATAAAGAGTTTCCAATGCGTACGTATATGTCTTTACTCTGCAAAACTGTATTTCCTTATGAAGTGGTATTCTTACATATCCTTTCGAGAGAAAACTGTCCTGTGCCTTCTCTTTTGAGGCTACACACTTAGACATACACGCAACATGAAAGCTTTTCGACTTACAACGTGTTGTTTAGGAAAAACAAGATAATTTCGCAGGATGCGGGATTTCCTTAAAACGTGATTTTATGAAAAATTTTGACGAAAGAAAATTCTCCTTTTGGTTCTCTTTAGATGCTACATGTTAAGACGTACACGACACAACAATTCTTTTCGAGATACAACGTGTAGTTTTGGAGATACAAGCTAATTTTGTACTATGCGTTATTTCTTCTCGTAAAGAGTTTCCAATGCGTACGTATATGTCTTTACTCTGCAAAACTGTATTTCCTTATGAAGTGGTATTCTTACATATCCTTTCGAGAGAAAACTGTCCTGTGCCTTCTCTTTTGAGGCTACACACTTAGACATACACGCAACATGAAAGCTTTTCGACTTACAACGTGTTGTTTAGGAAAAACAAGATAATTTCGCACAATGCGGGATTTCCTTAAAACGTGATTTTCTGAAAAATTTTGACGAAAGAAAATTCTCCTTTTGGTTCTCTTTAGATGCTACATTTTAAGACGTACACGCCACAACAATTCTTTTCGAGATACAACGTGTAGTTTTGGAGATACAAGCTAATTTTGTACTATGCGTTATTTCTTCTCGTAAAGAGTTTCCAATGCGTACATATATGTCTTTACTCTGCAAAACTGTATTTCCTTATGAAGTGGTATTCTTACATATCCTTTCGAGAGAAAACTGTCCTGTGCCTTCTCTTTTGAGGCTACACACTTAGACATACACGCAACATGAAAGCTTTTCGACTTACAACGTGTTGTTTAGGAAAAACAAGATAATTTCGCAGGATGCGGGATTTCCTTAAAACGTGATTTTCTGAAAAATTTTGACGAAAGAAAATTCTCCTTTTGGTTCTCTTTAGATGCTACATGTTAAGACGTACACGCCACAACAATTCATTCAAGATACAACGTGTAGTTTTGGAGATACAAGCTAATTTTGTAAGATGCATTATTTCTTCTCGTAAAGAGTTTCCAATGCGTACGTATATGTCTTTACTCTGCAAAACTGTATTTCCTTATGAAGTGGTATTCTTACATATCCTTTCGAGAGAAAACTGTCCTGTGCCTTCTCTTTTGATGCTACACACTTAGACATACATGCAACATGAAAGTTTTTCGACTTACAACATGTTGTTTAGGAAAAACAAGATAATTTCGCATGATGCGGGATTTCCTTAAAACGTGATTTTCTGAAAAATTTTGACGAAAGAAAATTCTCCTTTTGGTTCTCTTTAGATGCTACATGTTAAAACGTACACGCCACAACAATTCTTTTCGAGATACAACGTGTAGTTTTGGAGATACAAGCTAATTTTGTACTATGCGTTATTTCTTCTCGTAAAGAGTTTCCAATGCGTACATATATGTCTTTACTCTGCAAAACTGTATTTCCTTATGAAGTGGTATTCTTACATATCCTTTCGAGAGAAAACTGTCCTGTGCCTTTTCTTTTGAGGCTACACACTTAGACATACACGCAACATGAAAGCTTTTCGACTTACAACGTGTTGTTTAGGAAAAACAAGATAATTTCGCACGATGCGGGTTTTCCTTAAAACGTGATTTTCTGAAAAATTTTGACGAAAGAAAATTCTCCTTTTGGTTCTCTTTAGATGCTACATGTTAAGACGTACACGCCACAACAATTCTTTTCGAGATACAACGTGTAGTTTTGGAGATACAAGCTAATTTTGTACTATGCGTTATTTCTTCTCGTAAAGAGTTTCCAATGCGTACGTATATGTCTTTACTCTGCAAAACTGTATTTCCTTATGAAGTGGTATTCTTAAATATCCTTTCGAGAGAAAACTGTCCTGTGCCTTCTCTTTTTAGGCTACACACTTAGACATACACGCAACATGAAAGCTTTTCGACTTACAACGTGTTGTTTAGGAAAAACAAGATAATTTCGCACGATGCGGGATTTCCTTAAAACGTGATTTTCTGAAAAATTTTGACGAAAGAAAATTCTCCTTTTGGTTCTCTTTAGATGCTACATGTTAAGACGTACACGCCACAACAATTCTTTTCTAGATACAACGTGTAGTTTTGGAGATACAAGCTAATTTTGTACGATGCGTTATTTCTTCTCATAAAGAGTTTCCAATGCGTACGTATATGTCTTTACTCTGCAAAACTGTATTTCCTTATGAAGTGGTATTCTTACATATCCTTTCGAGAGAAAACTGTCCTGTGCCTTCTCTTTTGAGGCTACACACTTAGACATACACGCAACATGAAAGCTTTTCGACTTACAACGTGTTGTTTAGGAAAAACAAGATAATTTCGCACGATGCGGGATTTCCTTAAAACGTGATTTTCTGAAAAATTTTGACGAAAGAAAATTCTCCTTTTGGTTCTCTTTAGATGCTACATTTTAAGACGTACACGCCACAACAATTCTTTTCGAGATACAACGTGTAGTTTTGGATATACAAGCTAATTTTGTACTATGCGTTATTTCTTCTCGTAAAGAGTTTCCAATGCGTACGGATATGTCTTTAATCTGCAAAACTGTACTTCCTTATAACGGGGTATTCTTACATATCCTTTCGAGAGAAAACTGTCCTGTGCCTTCTCTTTTGAGGCTACACACTTAGACATACACGCAACATGAAAGCTTTTCGACTTACAACGTGTTGTTTAGGAAAAACAAGATAATTTCGCACGATGCGGGATTTCCTTAAAACGTGATTTTCTGAAAAATTTTGACGAAAGAAAATTCTCCTTTTGGTTCTCTTTAGATGCTACATGTTAAGACGTACACGCCACAACAATTCTTTTCGAGATACAACGTGTAGTTTTGGAGATACAAGCTAATTTTGTACTATGCGTTATTTCTTCTCGTAAAGAGTTTCCAATGCGTACGTATATGTCTTTACTCTGCAAAACTGTATTTCCTTATGAAGTGGTATTCTTACATATCCTTTCGAGAGAAAACTGTCCTGTGCCTTCTCTTTTGAGGCTACACACTTAGACATACACGCAACATGAAAGCTTTTCGACTTACAACGTGTTGTTTAGGAAAAACAAGATAATTTCGCACGATGCGGGATTTCCTTAAAACGTGATTTTCTGAAAAATTTTGACGAAAGAAAATTCTCCTTTTGGTTCTCTTTAGATGCTACATGTTAAGACGTACACGCCACAACAATTCTTTTCGAGATACAACGTGTAGTTTTGGAGATACAAGCTAATTTTGTACTATGCGTTATTTCTTCTCGTAAAGAGTTTCCAATGTGTACGTATATGTCTTTACTCTGCAAAACTGTATTTCCTTATGAAGTGGTATTCTTACATATCCTTTCGAGAGAAAACTGTCCTGTGCCTTCTCTTTTGAGGCTACACACTTAGACATACACGCAACATGAAAGCTTTTCGACTTACAACGTTTGTTTAGGAAAAACAAGATAATTTCGCACGATGCGGGATTTCCTTAAAACGTGATTTTCTGAAAAATTTTGACGAAAGAAAATTCTCCTTTTGGTTCTCTTTAGATGCTACATGTTAAGACGTACACGCCACAACAATTCTTTTCGAGATACAACGTGTAGTTTTGGAGATACAAGCTAATTTTGTACGATGCGTTATTTCTTCTCGTAAAGAGTTTCCAATGCGTACGTATATGTCTTTACTCTGCAAAACTGTATTTCCTTATGAAGTGGTATTCTTACATATCCTTTCGAGAGAAAACTGTCCTGTGCCTTCTCTTTTGAGGCTACACACTTAGACATACACGCAACATGAAAGCTTTTCGACTTACAACGTGTTGTTTAGGAAAAACAAGATAATTTCGCACGATGCGGGATTTCCTTAAAACGTGATTTTCTGAAAAATTTTGACGAAAGAAAATTCTCCTTTTGGTTCTCTTTAGATGCTACATGTTAAGACGTACACGCCACAACAATTCTTTTCGAGATACAACGTGTAGTTTTGGAGATACAAGCTAATTTTGTACGATGCGTTATTTCTTCTCGTAAAGAGTTTCCAATGCGTACGTATATGTCTTTACTCTGCAAAACTGTATTTCCTTATGAAGTGGTATTCTTACATATCCTTTCGAGAGAAAACTGTCCTGTGCCTTCTCTTTTGAGGCTACACACTTAGACATACACGCAACATGAAAGCTTTTCGACTTACAACGTGTTGTTTAGGAAAACAAGATAATTTCGCACGATGCGGGATTTCCTTAAAACGTGATTTTCTGAAAAATTTTGACGAAAGAAAATTCTCCTTTTGGTTCTCTTTAGATGCTACATGTTAAGACGTACACGCCACAACAATTCTTTTCGAGATACAACGTGTAGTTTTGGAGATACAAGCTAATTTTGTACTATGCGTTATTTCTTCTCGTAAAGAGTTTCCAATGCGTACGTATATGTCTTTACTCTGCAAAACTGTATTTCCTTATGAAGTGGTATTCTTACATATCCTTTCGAGAGAAAACTGTCCTGTGCCTTCTCTTTTTAGGCTACACACTTAGACATACACGCAACATGAAAGCTTTTCGACTTACAACGTGTTGTTTAGGAAAAACAAGATAATTTCGCACGATGCGGGATTTCCTTAAAACGTGATTTTCTGAAAAATTTTGACGAAAGAAAATTCTCCTTTTGGTTCTCTTTAGATGCTACATGTTAAGACGTACACGCCACAACAATTCTTTTCTAGATACAACGTGTAGTTTTGGAGATACAAGCTAATTTTGTACGATGCGTTATTTCTTCTCATAAAGAGTTTCCAATGCGTACGTATATGTCTTTACTCTGCAAAACTGTATTTCCTTATGAAGTGGTATTCTTACATATCCTTTCGAGAGAAAACTGTCCTGTGCCTTCTCTTTTGAGGCTACACACTTAGACATACACGCAACATGAAAGCTTTTCGACTTACAACGTGTTGTTTAGGAAAAACAAGATAATTTCGCACGATGCGGGATTTCCTTAAAACGTGATTTTCTGAAAAATTTTGACGAAAGAAAATTCTCCTTTTGGTTCTCTTTAGATGCTACATGTTAAGACGTACACGCCACAACAATTCTTTTCGAGTTACAACGTGTAGTTTTGGAGATACAAGCTAATTTTGAACGATGCGTTATTTCTTCTCGTAAAGAGTTTCCAATGCGTATGTATATGTCTTTACTCTGCAAAACTGTATTTCCTTATGAAGTGGTATTCTTACATATCCTTTCGAGAGAAAACTGTCCTGTGCCTTCTCTTTTGAGGCTACACACTTAGACATACATGCAACATGAAAGCTTTTCGACTTACAACGTGTTGTTTAGGAAAAACAAGATAATTTCGCACAATGCGGGATTTCCTTAAAACGTGATTTTCTGAAAAATTTTGACGAAAGAAAATTCTCCTTTTGGTTCTCTTTAGATGCTACATTTTAAGACGTACACGCCACAACAATTCTTTTCGAGATACAACGTGTAGTTTTGGAGATACAAGCTAATTTTGTACTATGCGTTATTTCTTCTCATAAAGAGTTTCCAATGCGTACGTATATGTCTTTACTCTGCAAAACTGTAATTCCTTATAACGGGGTATTCTTACATATCCTTTCGAGAGAAAACTGTCCTGTGCCTTCTCTTTTGAGGCTACACACTTAGACATACACGCAACATGAAAGCTTTTCGACTTACAACGTGTTGTTTAGGAAAAACAAGATAATTTCGCACGATGCGGGATTTCCTTAAAACGTGATTTTCTGAAAAATTTTGACGAAAGAAAATTCTCCTTTTGGTTCTCTTTAGATGCTACATGTTAAGACGTACACGCCACAACAATTCCTTTCGAGATACAACGTGTAGTTTTGGAGATACAAGCTAATTTTGTACGATGTGTTATTTCTTCTCCTAAAGAGTTTCCAATGCGTACGTATATGTCTTTACTCTGCAAAACTGTATTTCCTTATGAAGTGGTATTCTTACATATCCTTTCGAGAGAAAACTGTCCTGTGCCTTCTCTTTTGAGGCTACACACTTAGACATACACGCAACATGAAAGCTTTTCGACTTACAACGTGTTGTTTAGGAAAAACAAGATAATTTCGCACGATGCGGGATTTCCTTAAAACGTGATTTTCTGAAAAATTTTGACGAAAGAAAATTCTCCTTTTGGTTCTCTTTAGATGCTACATGTTAAGATGTACACGCCACAACAATTCTTTTCGAGATACAATGTGGAGATTTGGAGATACAAGCTAATTTTGTACTATGCGTTATTTCTTCTCGTAAAGAGTTTCCAATGCGTACGTATATGTCTTTATTCTGCAAAACTGTATTTCCTTATGAAGTGGTATTCTTACATATCCTTTCGAGAGAAAACTGTCCTGTGCCTTCTCTTTTGAGGCTACACACTTAGACATACACGCAACATGAAAGCTTTTCGAATTACAACGTGTTGTTTAGGAAAAACAAGATAATTTCGCACGATGCGGGATTTCCTTAAAACGTGATTTTCTGAAAAATTTTGACGAAAGAAAATTCTCCTTTTGGTTCTCTTTAGATGCTACATGTTAAGACGTACACGCCACAACAATTCTTTTCGAGATACAACGTGTAGTTTTGGAGATACAAGCTAATTTTGTACGATGCGTTATTTCTTCTTGTAAAGAGTTTCCAATGCGTACGTATATGTCTTTACTCTGCAAAACTGTATTTCCTTATGAAGTGGTATTCTTACATATCCTTTCGAGAGAAAACTGTCCTGTGCCTTCTCTTTTGAGGCTACACACTTAGACATACACGCAACATGAAAGCTTTTCGACTTACAACGTGTTGTTTAGGAAAAACAAGATAATTTCGCACGATGCGGGATTTCCTTAAAACGTGATTTTCTGAAAAATTTTGACTAAAGAAAATTCTCCTTTTGGTTCTCTTTAGATGCTACATGTTAAGACGTACACGCCACAACAATTCTTTTCGAGATACAACGTGTAGTTTTGGAGATATAAGCTAATTTTGTACTATGCGTTATTTCTTCTCGTAAAGAGTTTCCAATGCGTACGTATATGTCTTTACTCTGCAAATCTGTATTTCCTTATGAAGTGGTATTCTTACATATCCTTTCGAGAGAAAACTGTCCTGTGCCTTCTCTTTTGAGGCTACACACTTAGACATACACGCAACATGAAAGCTTTTCGACTTACAACGTGTTGTTTAGGAAAAACAAGATAATTTCGCACAATGCGGGATTTCCTTAAAACGTGATTTTCTGAAAAATTTTGACGAAAGAAAATTCTCCTTTTGGTTCTCTTTAGATGCTACATTTTAAGACGTACACGCCACAACAATTCTTTTCGAGATACAACGTGTAGTTTTGGAGATACAAGCTAATTTTGTACTATGCGTTATTTCTTCTCATAAAGAGTTTCCAATGCGTACGTATATGTCTTTACTCTGCAAAACTGTAATTCCTTATAACGGGGTATTCTTACATATCCTTTCGAGAGAAAACTGTCCTGTGCCTTCTCTTTTGAGGCTACACACTTAGACATACACGCAACATGAAAGCTTTTCGACTTACAACGTGTTGTTTAGGAAAAACAAGATAATTTCGCACGATGCGGGATTTCCTTAAAACGTGATTTTCTGAAAAATTTTGACGAAAGAAAATTCTCCTTTTGGTTCTCTTTAGATGCTACATGTTAAGACGTACACGCCACAACAATTCTTTTCGAGATACAACGTGTAGTTTTGGAGATACAAGCTAATTTTGTACGATGCGTTATTTCTTCTCGTAAAGAGTTTCCAATGCGTACGTATATGTCTTTACTCTGCAAAACTGTATTTCCTTATGAAGTGGTATTCTTACATATCCTTTCGAGAGAAAACTGTCCTGTGCCTTCTCTTTTGAGGCTACACACTTAGACATACACGCAACATGAAAGCTTTTCGACTTACAACGTGTTGTTTAGGAAAAACAAGATAATTTCGCACGATGCGGGATTTCCTTAAAACGTGATTTTCTGAAAAATTTTGACGAAAGAAAATTCTCCTTTTGGTTCTCCTTAGATGCTACATGTTAAGACGTACACGCCACAACAATTCTTTTCGAGATACAACGTGTAGTTTTGGAGATACAAGCTAATTTTGTACGATGCGTTATTTCTTCTCGTAAAGAGTTTCCAATGCGTACATATATGTCTTTACTCTGCAAAACTGTATTTCCTTATGAAGTGGTATTCTTACATATCCTTTCGAGAGAAAACTGTCCTGTGCCTTCTCTTTTGAGGCTACACACTTAGACATACACGCAACATGAAAGCTTTTCGACTTACAACGTGTTGTTTAGGAAAAACAAGATAATTTCGCACGATGCGGGATTTCCTTAAAACGTGATTTTCTGAAAAATTTTGACGAAAGAAAATTCTCCTTTTGGTTCTCTTTAGATGCTACATGTTAAGACGTACACGCCACAACAATTCTTTTCGAGATACAACGTGTAGTTTTGGAGATACAAGCTAATTTTGAACGATGCGTTATTTCTTCTCGTAAAGAGTTTCCAATGCGTATGTATATGACTTTACTCTGCAAAACTGTATTTCCTTATGAAGTGGTATTCTTACATATCCTTTCGAGTGAAAACTGTCCTGTGCCTTCTCTTTTGAGGCTACACACTTAGACATACACGCAACATGAAAGCTTTTCGACTTACAACGTGTTGTTTAGGAAAAACAAGATAATTTCGCACGATGCGGGATTTCCTTAAAACGTGATTTTCTGAAAAATTTTGACGAAAGAAAATTCTCCTTTTGGTTCTCTTTAGATGCTACATGTTAAGACGTACACGCCACAACAATTCCTTTCGAGATACAACGTGTAGTTTTGGAGATACAAGCTAATTTTGTACGATGTGTTATTTCTTCTCCTAAAGAGTTTCCAATGCGTATGTATATGTCTTTACTCTGCAAAACTGTATTTCCTTATGAAGTGGTATTCTTACATATCCTTTCGAGAGAAAACTGTCCTGTGCCTTCTCTTTTGAGGCTACACACTTAGACATACACGCAACATGAAAGCTTTTCGACTTACAACGTGTTGTTTAGGAAAAACAAGATAATTTCGCACGATGCGGGATTTCCTTAAAACGTGATTTTCTGAAAAATTTTGACGAAAGAAAATTCTCCTTTTGGTTCTCTTTAGATGCTACATGTTAAGATGTACACGCCACAACAATTCTTTTCGAGATACAATGTGTAGTTTTGGAGATACAAGCTAATTTTGTACTATGCGTTATTTCTTCTCGTAAAGAGTTTCCAATGCGTACGTATATGTCTTTACTCTGCAAAACTGTATTTCCTTATGAAGTGGTATTCTTACATATCCTTTCGAGAGAAAACTGTCCTGTGCCTTCTCTTTTGAGGCTACACACTTAGACATACACGCAACATGAAAGCTTTTCGACTTACTACGTGTTGTTTAGGAAAAACAAGATAATTTCGCACGATGCGGGATTTCCTTAAAACGTGATTTTCTGAAAAATTTTGACGAAAGAAAATTCTCCTTTTGGTTCTCTTTAGATGCTACATGTTAAGACGTACACGCCACAACAATTCTTTTCGAGATACAACGTGTAGTTTTGGAGATACAAGCTAATTTTGTACGATGCGTTATTTCTTCTCATAAAGAGTTTCCAATGCGTACGTATATGTCTTTACTCTGAAAAACTGTATTTCCTTATGAAGTGGTATTCTTACATATCCTTTCGAGAGAAAACTGTCCTGTGCCTTCTCTTTTGAGGCTACACTCTTAGACATACACGCAACATGAAAGCTTTTCGACTTACAACGTGTTGTTTAGGAAAAACAAGATAATTTCGCACGATGCGGGATTTCCTTAAAACGTGATTTTCTGAAAAATTTTGACGAAAGAAAATTCTCCTTTTGGTTCTCTTTAGATGCTACATGTTAAGACGTACACGCCACAACAATTCTTTTCGAGATACAACGTGTAGTTTTGGAGATACAAGCTAATTTTGTACGATGCGTTATTTCTTCTCGTAAAGAGTTTCCAATGCGTACGTATATGTGTTTACTCTGCAAAACTGAACTTCCTTATAACGGGGTATTCTAACATATCCTTTCGAGAGAAATCTGTCCTGTGCCTTCTCTTTTGAGGCTACACATTTAGACATACACGCAACATGAAAGCTTTTCGACTTACAACGTGTTGTTTAGGAAAAACAAGATAATTTCGCACGATGCGGGATTTCCTTAAAACGTGATTTTCTGAAAAATTTTGACGAAAGAAAATTCTCCTTTTGGTTCTCTTTAGATGCTACATGTTAAGACGTACACGCCACAACAATTCTTTTCGAGATACAACGTGTAGTTTTGGAGATACAAGCTAATTTTGTACGATGCGTTATTTCTTCTCGTAAAGAGTTTCCAATGCGTACGTATATGTCTTTACTCTGCAAAACTGTATTTCCTTATGAAGTGGTATTCTTACATATCCTTTCGAGAGAAAACTGTCCTGTGCCTTCTCTTTTGAGGCTACACACTTAGACATACACGCAACATGAAAGCTTTTCGACTTACAACGTGTTGTTTAGGAAAAACAAGATAATTTCGCACGATGCGGGATTTCCTTAAAACGTGATTTTCTGAAAAATTTTGACGAAAGAAAATTCTCCTTTTGGTTCTCTTTAGATGCTACATGTTAAGACGTACACGCCACAACAATTCTTTTCGAGATACAACGTGTAGTTTTGGAGATACAAGCTAATTTTGAACGATGCGTTATTTCTTCTCGTAAAGAGTTTCCAATGCGTATGTATATGTCTTTACTCTGCAAAACTGTATTTCCTTATGAAGTGGTATTCTTACATATCCTTTCGAGAGAAAACTGTCCTGTGCCTTCTCTTTTGAGGCTACACACTTAGACATACACGCAACATGAAAGCTTTTCGACTTACAACGTGTTGTTTAGGAAAAACAAGATAATTTCGCACGATGCGGGATTTCCTTAAAACGTGATTTTCTGAAAAATTTTGACGAAAGAAAATTCTCCTTTTGGTTCTCTTTAGATGCTACATGTTAAGACGTACACGCCACAACAATTCCTTTCGAGATACAACGTGTAGTTTTGGAGATACAAGCTAATTTTGTACGATGTGTTATTTCTTCTCCTAAAGAGTTTCCAATGCGTACGTATATGTCTTTACTCTGCAAAACTGTATTTCCTTATGAAGTGGTATTCTTACATATCCTTTCGAGAGAAAACCGTCCTGTGCCTTCTCTTTTGAGGCTACACACTTAGACATACACGCAACATGAAAGCTTTTCGACTTACAACGTGTTGTTTAGGAAAAACAAGATAATTTCGCACGATGCGGGATTTCCTTAAAACGTGATTTTCTGAAAAATTTTGACGAAAGAAAATTCTCCTTTTGGTTCTCTTTAGATGCTACATGTTAAGACGTACACGCCACAACAATTCTTTTCGAGATACAACGTGTAGTTTTGGAGATACAAGCTAATTTTGTACTATGCGTTATTTCTTCTCGTAAAGAGTTTCCAATGCGTACATATATGTCTTTACTCTGCAAAACTGTATTTCCTTATGAAGTGGTATTCTTACATATCCTTTCGAGAGAAAACTGTCCTGTGCCTTCTCTTTTGAGGCTACACACTTAGACATACACGCAACATGAAAGCTTTTCGACTTACAACGTGTTGTTTAGGAAAAACAAGATAATTTCGCACGATGCGGGATTTCCTTAAAACGTGATTTTCTGAAAAATTTTGACGAAAGAAAATTCTCCTTTTGGTTCTCTTTAGATGCTACATGTTAAGACGTACACGCCACAACAATTCTTTTCGAGATACAACGTGTAGTTTTGGAGATACAAGCTAATTTTGAACGATGCGTTATTTCTTCTCGTAAAGAGTTTCCAATGCGTATGTATATGTCTTTACTCTGCAAAACTGTATTTCCTTATGAAGTGGTATTCTTACATATCCTTTCGAGAGAAAACTGTCCTGTGCCTTCTCTTTTGAGGCTACACACTTAGACATACACGCAACATGAAAGCTTTTCGACTTACAACGTGTTGTTTAGGAAAAACAAGATAATTTCGCACGATGCGGGATTTCCTTAAAACGTGATTTTCTGAAAAATTTTGACGAAAGAAAATTCTCCTTTTGGTTCTCTTTAGATGCTACATGTTAAGACGTACACGCCACAACAATTCCTTTCGAGATACAACGTGTAGTTTTGGAGATACAAGCTAATTTTGTACGATGTGTTATTTCTTCTCCTAAAGAGTTTCCAATGCGTACGTATATGTCTTTACTCTGCAAAACTGTATTTACTTATGAAGTGGTATTCTTACATATCCTTTCGAGAGAAAACTGTCCTGTGCCTTCTCTTTTGAGGCTACACACTTAGACATACACGCAACATGAAAGCTTTTCGACTTACAACGTGTTGTTTAGGAAAAACAAGATAATTTCGCACGATGCGGGATTTCCTTAAAACGTGATTTTCTGAAAAATTTTGACGAAAGAAAATTCTCCTTTTGGTTCTCTTTAGATGCTACATGTTAAGACGTACACGCCACAACAATTCTTTTCGAGATACAACGTGTAGTTTTGGAGATACAAGCTAATTTTGTACTATGCGTTATTTCTTCTCGTAAAGAGTTTCCAATGCGTACATATATGTCTTTACTCTGCAAAACTGTATTTCCTTATGAAGTCGTATTCTTACATATCCTTTCGAGAGAAAACTGTCCTGTGCCTTCTCTTTTGAGGCTACACACTTAGACATACACGCAACATGAAAGCTTTTCGACTTACAACGTGTTGTTTAGGAAAAACAAGATAATTTCGCACGATGCGGGATTTCCTTAAAACGTGATTTTCTGAAAAATTTTGACGAAAGAAAATTCTCCTTTTGGTTCTCTTTAGATGCTACATGTTAAGACGTACACGCCACAACAATTCTTTTCGAGATACAACGTGTAGTTTTGGAGATACAAGCTAATTTTGTACTATGCGTTATTTCTTCTCGTAAAGAGTTTCCAATGCGTACGTATATGTCTTTACTCTGCAAAACTGTATTTCCTTATGAAGTGGTATTCTTACATATCCTTTCGAGAGGAAACTGTCCTGTGCCTTCTCTTTTGAGGCTACACACTTAGACATACACGCAACATGAAAGCTTTTCGATTTACAACATGTTGTTTAGGAAAAACAAGATAATTTCGCACGATGCGGGATTTCCTTAAAACGTGATTTTCTGAAAAATTTTGACGAAAGAAAATTCTCCTTTTGGTTCTCTTTAGATGCTACATGTTAAGACGTACACGCCACAACAATTCTTTTCGAGATACAACGTGTAGTTTTGGAGATACAAGCTAATTTTGTACGATGCGTTATTTCTTCTCGTAAAGAGTTTCCAATGCGTACGTATATGTCTTTACTCTGCAAAACTGTATTTCCTTATGAAGTGGTATTCTTACATATCCTTTCGAGAGAAAACTGTCCTGTGCCTTCTATTTTGAGGCTACACACTTAGACATACACGCAACATTAAAGCTTTTCGACTTACAACGTGTTGTTTAGGAAAAACAAGATAATTTCGCAAGATGCGGGATTTCCTTAAAACGTGATTTTCTGAAAAATTTTGACGAAAGAAAATTCTCCTTTTGGTTCTCTTTAGATGCTACATGTTAAGACGTACACGCCACAACAATTCTTTTCGAGATACAACGTGTAGTTTTGGAGATACAAGCTAATTTTGTACGATGCGTTATTTCTTCTCGTAAAGAGTTTCCAATGCGTACGTATATGTCTTTACTCTGCAAAACTGTATTTCCTTATGAAGTGGTATTCTTACATATCCTTTCGAGAGAAAACTGTCCTGTGCCTTCTCTTTTGAGGCTACACACTTAGACATACACGCAACATGAAAGCTTTTCGACTTACAACTTGTTGTTTAGGAAAAACAAGATAATTTCGCACGATGCGGGATTTCCTTAAAACGTGATTTTCTGAAAAATTTTGACGAAAGAAAATTCTCCTTTTGGTTCTCTTTAGATGCTCCATGTTAAGACGTACACGCCACAACAATTCCTTTCGAGATACAACGTGTAGTTTTGGAGATACAAGCTAATTTTGTACGATGTGTTATTTCTTCTCCTAAAGAGTTTCCAATGCGTAGGTATATGTCTTTACTCTGCAAAACTGTATTTCCTTATGAAGTGGTATTCTTACATATCCTTTCGAGAGAAAACTGTCCTGTGCCTTCTCTTTTGAGGCTACACACTTAGACATACACGCAACATGAAAGCTTTTCGACTTACTACGTGTTGTTTAGGAAAAACAAGATAATTTCGCACGATGCGGGATTTCCTTAAAACGTGATTTTCTGAAAAATTTTGACGAAAGAAAATTCTCCTTTTGGTTCTCTTTAGATGCTACATGTTAAGACGTACACGCCACAACAATTCTTTTCGAGATACAACGTGTAGTTTTGGAGATACAAGCTAATTTTGTACGATGCGTTATTTCTTCTCGTAAAGAGTTTCCAATGCGTACGTATATGTGTTTACTCTGCAAAACTGTACTTCCTTATAACGGGGTATTCTAACATATCCTTTCGAGAGAAATCTGTCCTGTTCCTTCTCTTTTGAGGCTACACACTTAGACATACACGCAACATGAAAGCTTTTCGACTTACAACGTGTTGTTTAGGAAAAACAAGATAATTTCGCACGATGCGGGATTTCCTTAAAACGTGATTTTCTGAAAAATTTTGACGAAAGAAAATTCTCCTTTTGGTTCTCTTTAGATGCTACATGTTAAGACGTACACGCCACAACAATTCTTTTCGAGATACAACGTGTAGTTTTGGAGATACAAGCTAATTTTGTACGATGCGTTATTTCTTCTCGTAAAGAGTTTCCAATGCGTACGTATATGTCTTTACTCTGCAAAACTGTATTTCCTTATGAAGTGGTATTCTTACATATCCTTTCGAGAGAAAACTGTCCTGTGCCTTCTCTTTTGAGGCTACACACTTAGACATACACGCAACATGAAAGCTTTTCGACTTACAACGTGTTGTTTAGGAAAAACAAGATAATTTCGCACGATGCGGGATTTCCTTAAAACGTGATTTTCTGAAAAATTTTGACGAAAGAAAATTCTCCTTTTGGTTCTCTTTAGATGCTACATGTTAAGACGTACACGCCACAACAATTCTTTTCGAGATACAACGTGTAGTTTTGGAGATACAAGCTAATTTTGAACGATGCGTTATTTCTTCTCGTAAAGAGTTTCCAATGCGTATGTATATGTCTTTACTCTGCAAAACTGTATTTCCTTATGAAGTGGTATTCTTACATATCCTTTCGAGAGAAAACTGTCCTGTGCCTTCTCTTTTGAGGCTACACACTTAGACATACACGCAACATGAAAGCTTTTCGACTTACAACGTGTTGTTTAGGAAAAACAAGATAATTTCGCACGATGCGGGATTTCCTTAAAACGTGATTTTCTGAAAAATTTTGACGAAAGAAAATTCTCCTTTTGGTTCTCTTTAGATGCTACATGTTAAGATGTACACGCCACAACAATTCTTTTCGAGATACAATGTGTAGTTTTGGAGATACAAGCTAATTTTGTACTATGCGTTATTTCTTCTCGTAAAGAGTTTCCAATGCGTACGTATATGTCTTTACTCTGCAAAACTGTATTTCCTTATGAAGTGGTATTCTTACATATCCTTTCGAGAGAAAACTGTCCTGTGCCTTCTCTTTTGAGGCTACACACTTAGACATACACGCAACATGAAAGCTTTTCGACTTACAACGTGTTGTTTAGGAAAAACAAGATAATTTCGCACGATGCGGGATTTCCTTAAAACGTGATTTTCTGAAAAATTTTGACGAAAGAAAATTCTCCTTTTGGTTCTCTTTAGATGCTACATGTTAAGACGTACACGCCACAACAATTCTTTTCGAGATACAACGTGTAGTTTTGGAGATACAAGCTAATTTTGTACTATGCGTTATTTCTTCTCTTAAAGAGTTTCCAATGCGTACGTATATGTCTTTACTCTGCAAAACTGTATTTCCTTATGAAGTGGTATTCTTACATATCCTTTCGAGAGAAAACTGTCCTGTGCCTTCTCTTTTGAGGCTACACTCTTAGACATACACGCAACATGAAAGCTTTTCGACTTACAACGTGTTGTTTAGGAAAAACAAGATAATTTCGCACGATGCGGGATTTCCTTAAAACGTGATTTTCTGAAAAATTTTGACGAAAGAAAATTCTCCTTTTGGTTCTCTTTAGATGCTACATGTTAAGACGTACACGCCACAACAATTCTTTTCCAGATACAACGTGTAGTTTTGGAGATACAAGCTAATTTTGTACGATGCGTTATTTCTTCTCGTAAAGAGTTTCCAATGCGTACGTATATGTCTTTACTCTGCAAAACTGTATTTCCTTATGAAGTGGTATTCTTACATATCCTTTCGAGAGAAAACTGTCCTGTGCCTTCTCTTTTGAGGCTACACACTTAGACATACACGCAACATGAAAGCTTTTCGACTTACAACGTGTTGTTTAGGAAAAACAAGATAATTTCGCACGATGCGGGATTTCCTTAAAACGTGATTTTCTGAAAAATTTTGACGAAAGAAAATTCTCCTTTTGGTTCTCCTTAGATGCTACATGTTAAGACGTACACGCCACAACAATTCTTTTCGAGATACAACGTGTAGTTTTGGAGATACAAGCTAATTTTGTACGATGCGTTATTTCTTCTCGTAAAGAGTTTCCAATGCGTACGTATATGTCTTTACTCTGCAAAACTGTATTTCCTTATGAAGTGGTATTCTTACATATCCTTTCGAGAGAAAACTGTCCTGTGCCTTCTCTTTTGAGGCTACACACTTAGACATACACGCAACATGAAAGCTTTTCGAATTACAACGTGTTGTTTAGGAAAAACAAGATAATTTCGCACGATGCGGGATTTCCTTAAAACGTGATTTTCTGAAAAATTTTGACGAAAGAAAATTCTCCTTTTGGTTCTCTTTAGATGCTACATGTTAAGACGTACACGCCACAACAATTCTTTTCGAGATACAACGTGTAGTTTTGGAGATACAAGTTAATTTTGTACGATGCGTTATTTCTTCTTGTAAAGAGTTTCCAATGCGTACGTATATGTCTTTACTCTGCAAAACTGTATTTCCTTATGAAGTGGTATTCTTACATATCCTTTCGAGAGAAAACTGTCCTGTGCCTTCTCTTTTGAGGCTACACACTTAGACATACACGCAACATGAAAGCTTTTCGACTTACAACGTGTTGTTTAGGAAAAACAAGATAATTTCGCACGATGCGGGATTTCCTTAAAACGTGATTTTCTGAAAAATTTTGACGAAAGAAAATTCTCCTTTTGGTTCTCTTTAGATGCTACATGTTAAGACGTACACGCCACAACAATTCTTTCCGAGATACAACGTGTAGTTTTGGAGATATAAGCTAATTTTGTACTATGCGTTATTTCTTCTCGTAAAGAGTTTCCAATGCGTATGTATATGTCTTTACTCTGCAAAACTGTATTTCCTTATGAAGTGGTATTCTTACATATCCTTTCGAGAGAAAACTGTCCTGTGCCTTCTCTTTTGAGGCTACACACTTAGACATACATGCAACATGAAAGCTTTTCGACTTACAACGTGTTGTTTAGGAAAAACAAGATAATTTCGCACAATGCGGGATTTCCTTAAAACGTGATTTTCTGAAAAATTTTGACGAAAGAAAATTCTCCTTTTGGTTCTCTTTAGATGCTACATTTTAAGACGTACACGCCACAACAATTCTTTTCGAGATACAACGTGTAGTTTTGGAGATACAAGCTAATTTTGTACTATGCGTTATTTCTTCTCATAAAGAGTTTCCAATGCGTACGTATATGTCTTTACTCTGCAAAACTGTAATTCCTTATAACGGGGTATTCTTACATATCCTTTCGAGAGAAAACTGTCCTGTGCCTTCTCTTTTGAGGCTACACACTTAGACATACACGCAACATGAAAGCTTTTCGACTTACAACGTGTTGTTTAGGAAAAACAAGATAATTTCGCACGATGCGGGATTTCCTTAAAACGTGATTTTCTGAAAAATTTTGACGAAAGAAAATTCTCCTTTTGGTTCTCTTTAGATGCTACATGTTAAGACGTACACGCCACAACAATTCCTTTCGAGATACAACGTGTAGTTTTGGAGATACAAGCTAATTTTGTACGATGTGTTATTTCTTCTCCTAAAGAGTTTCCAATGCGTACGTATATGTCTTTACTCTGCAAAACTGTATTTCCTTATGAAGTGGTATTCTTACATATCCTTTCGAGAGAAAACTGTCCTGTGCCTTCTCTTTTGAGGCTACACACTTAGACATACACGCAACATGAAAGCTTTTCGACTTACAACGTGTTGTTTAGGAAAAACAAGATAATTTCGCACGATGCGGGATTTCCTTAAAACGTGATTTTCTGAAAAATTTTGACGAAAGAAAATTCTCCTTTTGGTTCTCTTTAGATGCTACATGTTAAGATGTACACGCCACAACAATTCTTTTCGAGATACAATGTGGAGATTTGGAGATACAAGCTAATTTTGTACTATGCGTTATTTCTTCTCGTAAAGAGTTTCCAATGCGTACGTATATGTCTTTATTCTGCAAAACTGTATTTCCTTATGAAGTGGTATTCTTACATATCCTTTCGAGAGAAAACTGTCCTGTGCCTTCTCTTTTGAGGCTACACACTTAGACATACACGCAACATGAAAGCTTTTCGAATTACAACGTGTTGTTTAGGAAAAACAAGATAATTTCGCACGATGCGGGATTTCCTTAAAACGTGATTTTCTGAAAAATTTTGACGAAAGAAAATTCTCCTTTTGGTTCTCTTTAGATGCTACATGTTAAGACGTACACGCCACAACAATTCTTTTCGAGATACAACGTGTAGTTTTGGAGATACAAGCTAATTTTGTACGATGCGTTATTTCTTCTTGTAAAGAGTTTCCAATGCGTACGTATATGTCTTTACTCTGCAAAACTGTATTTCCTTATGAAGTGGTATTCTTACATATCCTTTCGAGAGAAAACTGTCCTGTGCCTTCTCTTTTGAGGCTACACACTTAGACATACACGCAACATGAAAGCTTTTCGACTTACAACGTGTTGTTTAGGAAAAACAAGATAATTTCGCACGATGCGGGATTTCCTTAAAACGTGATTTTCTGAAAAATTTTGACTAAAGAAAATTCTCCTTTTGGTTCTCTTTAGATGCTACATGTTAAGACGTACACGCCACAACAATTCTTTTCGAGATACAACGTGTAGTTTTGGAGATATAAGCTAATTTTGTACTATGCGTTATTTCTTCTCGTAAAGAGTTTCCAATGCGTACGTATATGTCTTTACTCTGCAAATCTGTATTTCCTTATGAAGTGGTATTCTTACATATCCTTTCGAGAGAAAACTGTCCTGTGCCTTCTCTTTTGAGGCTACACACTTAGACATACACGCAACATGAAAGCTTTTCGACTTACAACGTGTTGTTTAGGAAAAACAAGATAATTTCGCACAATGCGGGATTTCCTTAAAACGTGATTTTCTGAAAAATTTTGACGAAAGAAAATTCTCCTTTTGGTTCTCTTTAGATGCTACATTTTAAGACGTACACGCCACAACAATTCTTTTCGAGATACAACGTGTAGTTTTGGAGATACAAGCTAATTTTGTACTATGCGTTATTTCTTCTCATAAAGAGTTTCCAATGCGTACGTATATGTCTTTACTCTGCAAAACTGTAATTCCTTATAACGGGGTATTCTTTCATATCCTTTCGATAGAAAACTGTCCTGTGCCTTCTCTTTTGAGGCTACACACTTAGACATACACGCAACATGAAAGCTTTTCGACTTACAACGTGTTGTTTAGGAAAAACAAGATAATTTCGCACGATGCGGGATTTCCTTAAAACGTGATTTTCTGAAAAATTTTGACGAAAGAAAATTCTCCTTTTGGTTCTCTTTAGATGCTACATGTTAAGACGTACACGCCACAACAATTCTTTTCGAGATACAACGTGTAGTTTTGGAGATACAAGCTAATTTTGTACGATGCGTTATTTCTTCTCGTAAAGAGTTTCCAATGCGTACGTATATGTCTTTACTCTGCAAAACTGTATTTCCTTATGAAGTGGTATTCTTACATATCCTTTCGAGAGAAAACTGTCCTGTGCCTTCTCTTTTGAGGCTACACACTTAGACATACACGCAACATGAAAGCTTTTCGACTTACAACGTGTTGTTTAGGAAAAACAAGATAATTTCGCACGATGCGGGATTTCCTTAAAACGTGATTTTCTGAAAAATTTTGACGAAAGAAAATTCTCCTTTTGGTTCTCTTTAGATGCTACATGTTAAGACGTACACGCCACAACAATTCTTTTCGAGATACAACGTGTAGTTTTGGAGATACAAGCTAATTTTGTACGATGCGTTATTTCTTCTCGTAAAGAGTTTCCAATGCGTACATATATGTCTTTACTCTGCAAAACTGTATTTCCTTATGAAGTGGTATTCTTACATATCCTTTCGAGAGAAAACTGTCCTGTGCCTTCTCTTTTGAGGCTACACACTTAGACATACACGCAACATGAAAGCTTTTCGACTTACAACGTGTTGTTTAGGAAAAACAAGATAATTTCGCACGATGCGGGATTTCCTTAAAACGTGATTTTCTGAAAAATTTTGACGAAAGAAAATTCTCCTTTTGGTTCTCTTTAGATGCTACATGTTAAGACGTACACGCCACAACAATTCTTTTCGAGATACAACGTGTAGTTTTGGAGATACAAGCTAATTTTGAACGATGCGTTATTTCTTCTCGTAAAGAGTTTCCAATGCGTATGTATATGACTTTACTCTGCAAAACTGTATTTCCTTATGAAGTGGTATTCTTACATATCCTTTCGAGTGAAAACTGTCCTGTGCCTTCTCTTTTGAGGCTACACACTTAGACATACACGCAACATGAAAGCTTTTCGACTTACAACGTGTTGTTTAGGAAAAACAAGATAATTTCGCACGATGCGGGATTTCCTTAAAACGTGATTTTCTGAAAAATTTTGACGAAAGAAAATTCTCCTTTTGGTTCTCTTTAGATGCTACATGTTAAGACGTACACGCCACAACAATTCCTTTCGAGATACAACGTGTAGTTTTGGAGATACAAGCTAATTTTGTACGATGTGTTATTTCTTCTCCTAAAGAGTTTCCAATGCGTATGTATATGTCTTTACTCTGCAAAACTGTATTTCCTTATGAAGTGGTATTCTTACATATCCTTTCGAGAGAAAACTGTCCTGTGCCTTCTCTTTTGAGGCTACACACTTAGACATACACGCAACATGAAAGCTTTTCGACTTACAACGTGTTGTTTAGGAAAAACAAGATAATTTCGCACGATGCGGGATTTCCTTAAAACGTGATTTTCTGAAAAATTTTGACGAAAGAAAATTCTCCTTTTGGTTCTCTTTAGATGCTACATGTTAAGATGTACACGCCACAACAATTCTTTTCGAGATACAATGTGTAGTTTTGGAGATACAAGCTAATTTTGTACTATGCGTTATTTCTTCTCGTAAAGAGTTTCCAATGCGTACGTATATGTCTTTACTCTGCAAAACTGTATTTCCTTATGAAGTGGTATTCTTACATATCCTTTCGAGAGAAAACTGTCCTGTGCCTTCTCTTTTGAGGCTACACACTTAGACATACACGCAACATGAAAGCTTTTCGACTTACTACGTGTTGTTTAGGAAAAACAAGATAATTTCGCACGATGCGGGATTTCCTTAAAACGTGATTTTCTGAAAAATTTTGACGAAAGAAAATTCTCCTTTTGGTTCTCTTTAGATGCTACATGTTAAGACGTACACGCCACAACAATTCTTTTCGAGATACAACGTGTAGTTTTGGAGATACAAGCTAATTTTGTACGATGCGTTATTTCTTCTCATAAAGAGTTTCCAATGCGTACGTATATGTCTTTACTCTGAAAAACTGTATTTCCTTATGAAGTGGTATTCTTACATATCCTTTCGAGAGAAAACTGTCCTGTGCCTTCTCTTTTGAGGCTACACTCTTAGACATACACGCAACATGAAAGCTTTTCGACTTACAACGTGTTGTTTAGGAAAAACAAGATAATTTCGCACGATGCGGGATTTCCTTAAAACGTGATTTTCTGAAAAATTTTGACGAAAGAAAATTCTCCTTTTGGTTCTCTTTAGATGCTACATGTTAAGACGTACACGCCACAACAATTCTTTTCGAGATACAACGTGTAGTTTTGGAGATACAAGCTAATTTTGTACGATGCGTTATTTCTTCTCGTAAAGAGTTTCCAATGCGTACGTATATGTGTTTACTCTGCAAAACTGAACTTCCTTATAACGGGGTATTCTAACATATCCTTTCGAGAGAAATCTGTCCTGTGCCTTCTCTTTTGAGGCTACACATTTAGACATACACGCAACATGAAAGCTTTTCGACTTACAACGTGTTGTTTAGGAAAAACAAGATAATTTCGCACGATGCGGGATTTCCTTAAAACGTGATTTTCTGAAAAATTTTGACGAAAGAAAATTCTCCTTTTGGTTCTCTTTAGATGCTACATGTTAAGACGTACACGCCACAACAATTCTTTTCGAGATACAACGTGTAGTTTTGGAGATACAAGCTAATTTTGTACGATGCGTTATTTCTTCTCGTAAAGAGTTTCCAATGCGTACGTATATGTCTTTACTCTGCAAAACTGTATTTCCTTATGAAGTGGTATTCTTACATATCCTTTCGAGAGAAAACTGTCCTGTGCCTTCTCTTTTGAGGCTACACACTTAGACATACACGCAACATGAAAGCTTTTCGACTTACAACGTGTTGTTTAGGAAAAACAAGATAATTTCGCACGATGCGGGATTTCCTTAAAACGTGATTTTCTGAAAAATTTTGACGAAAGAAAATTCTCCTTTTGGTTCTCTTTAGATGCTACATGTTAAGACGTACACGCCACAACAATTCTTTTCGAGATACAACGTGTAGTTTTGGAGATACAAGCTAATTTTGAACGATGCGTTATTTCTTCTCGTAAAGAGTTTCCAATGCGTATGTATATGTCTTTACTCTGCAAAACTGTATTTCCTTATGAAGTGGTATTCTTACATATCCTTTCGAGAGAAAACTGTCCTGTGCCTTCTCTTTTGAGGCTACACACTTAGACATACACGCAACATGAAAGCTTTTCGACTTACAACGTGTTGTTTAGGAAAAACAAGATAATTTCGCACGATGCGGGATTTCCTTAAAACGTGATTTTCTGAAAAATTTTGACGAAAGAAAATTCTCCTTTTGGTTCTCTTTAGATGCTACATGTTAAGACGTACACGCCACAACAATTCCTTTCGAGATACAACGTGTAGTTTTGGAGATACAAGCTAATTTTGTACGATGTGTTATTTCTTCTCCTAAAGAGTTTCCAATGCGTACGTATATGTCTTTACTCTGCAAAACTGTATTTCCTTATGAAGTGGTATTCTTACATATCCTTTCGAGAGAAAACTGTCCTGTGCCTTCTCTTTTGAGGCTACACACTTAGACATACACGCAACATGAAAGCTTTTCGACTTACAACGTGTTGTTTAGGAAAAACAAGATAATTTCGCACGATGCGGGATTTCCTTAAAACGTGATTTTCTGAAAAATTTTGACGAAAGAAAATTCTCCTTTTGGTTCTCTTTAGATGCTACATGTTAAGACGTACACGCCACAACAATTCTTTTCGAGATACAACGTGTAGTTTTGGAGATACAAGCTAATTTTGAACGATGCGTTATTTCTTCTCGTAAAGAGTTTCCAATGCGTATGTATATGTCTTTACTCTGCAAAACTGTATTTCCTTATGAAGTGGTATTCTTACATATCCTTTCGAGAGAAAACTGTCCTGTGCCTTCTCTTTTGAGGCTACACACTTAGACATACACGCAACATGAAAGCTTTTCGACTTACAACGTGTTGTTTAGGAAAAACAAGATAATTTCGCACGATGCGGGATTTCCTTAAAACGTGATTTTCTGAAAAATTTTGACGAAAGAAAATTCTCCTTTTGGTTCTCTTTAGATGCTACATGTTAAGACGTACACGCCACAACAATTCCTTTCGAGATACAACGTGTAGTTTTGGAGATACAAGCTAATTTTGTACGATGTGTTATTTCTTCTCCTAAAGAGTTTCCAATGCGTACGTATATGTCTTTACTCTGCAAAACTGTATTTCCTTATGAAGTGGTATTCTTACATATCCTTTCGAGAGAAAACTGTCCTGTGCCTTCTCTTTTGAGGCTACACTCTTAGACATACACGCAACATGAAAGCTTTTCGACTTACAACGTGTTGTTTAGGAAAAACAAGATAATTTCGCACGATGCGGGATTTCCTTAAAACGTGATTTTCTGAAAAATTTTGACGAAAGAAAATTCTCCTTTTGGTTCTCTTTAGATGCTACATGTTAAGACGTACACGCCACAACAATTCTTTTCCAGATACAACGTGTAGTTTTGGAGATACAAGCTAATTTTGTACGATGCGTTATTTCTTCTCGTAAAGAGTTTCCAATGCGTACGTATATGTCTTTACTCTGCAAAACTGTATTTCCTTATGAAGTGGTATTCTTACATATCCTTTCGAGAGAAAACTGTCCTGTGCCTTCTCTTTTGAGGCTACACACTTAGACATACACGCAACATGAAAGCTTTTCGACTTACAACGTGTTGTTTAGGAAAAACAAGATAATTTCGCACGATGCGGGATTTCCTTAAAACGTGATTTTCTGAAAAATTTTGACGAAAGAAAATTCTCCTTTTGGTTCTCCTTAGATGCTACATGTTAAGACGTACACGCCACAACAATTCTTTTCGAGATACAACGTGTAGTTTTGGAGATACAAGCTAATTTTGTACGATGCGTTATTTCTTCTCGTAAAGAGTTTCCAATGCGTACGTATATGTCTTTACTCTGCAAAACTGTATTTCCTTATGAAGTGGTATTCTTACATATCCTTTCGAGAGAAAACTGTCCTGTGCCTTCTCTTTTGAGGCTACACACTTAGACATACACGCAACATGAAAGCTTTTCGACTTACAACGTGTTGTTTAGGAAAAACAAGATAATTTCGCAGGATGCGGGATTTCCTTAAAACGTGATTTTCTGAAAAATTTTGACGAAAGAAAATTCTCCTTTTGGTTCTCTTTAGATGCTACATGTTACGATGTACACGCCACAACAATTCTTTTCGAGATACAACGTGTAGTTTTGGAGATACAAGCTAATTTTGTACGATGCGTTATTTCTTCTTGTAAAGAGTTTCCAATGCGTACGTATATGTCTTTACTCTGCAAAACTGTATTTCCTTATGAAGTGGTATTCTTACATATCCTTTCGAGAGAAAACTGTCCTGTGCCTTCTCTTTTGAGGCTACACACTTAGACATACACGCAACATGAAAGCTTTTCGACTTACAACGTGTTGTTTAGGAAAAACAAGATAATTTCGCACGATGCGGGATTTCCTTAAAACGTGATTTTCTGAAAAATTTTGACGAAAGAAAATTCTCCTTTTGGTTCTCTTTAGATGCTACATGTTAAGATGTACACGCCACAACAATTCTTTTCGAGATACAATGTGTAGTTTTGGAGATACAAGCTAATTTTGTACTATGCGTTATTTCTTCTCGTAAAGAGTTTCCAATGCGTACGTATATGTCTTTACTCTGCAAAACTGTATTTCCTTATGAAGTGGTATTCTTACATATCCTTTCGAGAGAAAACTGTCCTGTGCCTTCTCTTTTGAGGCTACACACTTAGACATACACGCAACATGAAAGCTTTTCGACTTACAACGTGTTGTTTAGGAAAAACAAGATAATTTCGCACGATGCGGGATTTCCTTAAAACGTGATTTTCTGAAAAATTTTGACGAAAGAAAATTCTCCTTTTGGTTCTCTTTAGATGCTACATGTTAAGACGTACACGCCACAACAATTCTTTTCGAGATACAACGTGTAGTTTTGGAGATACAAGCTAATTTTGTACTATGCGTTATTTCTTCTCTTAAAGAGTTTCCAATGCGTACGTATATGTCTTTATTCTGCAAAACTGTATTTCCTTATGAAGTGGTATTCTTACATATCCTTTCGAGAGAAAACTGTCCTGTGCCTTCTCTTTTGAGGCTACACTCTTAGACATACACGCAACATGAAAGCTTTTCGACTTACAACGTGTTGTTTAGGAAAAACAAGATAATTTCGCACGATGCGGGATTTCCTTAAAACGTGATTTTCTGAAAAATTTTGACGAAAGAAAATTCTCCTTTTGGTTCTCCTTAGATGCTACATGTTAAGACGTACACGCCACAACAATTCTTTTCGAGATACAACGTGTAGTTTTGGAGATACAAGCTAATTTTGTATTATGCGTTATTTCTTCTCATAAAGAGTTTCCAATGCGTACGTATATGTCTTTACTCTGCAAAACTGTATTTCCTTATGAAGTGGTATTCTTACATATCCTTTCGAGAGAAAACTGTCCTGTGCCTTCTCTTTTGAGGCTACACACTTAGACATACACGCAACATGAAAGCTTTTCGACTTACAATGTGTTGTTTAGGAAAAACAAGATAATTTCGCACGATGCGGGATTTCCTTAAAACGTGATTTTCTGAAAAATTTTGACGAAAGAAAATTCTCCTTTTGGTTCTCTTTAGATGCTACATGTTAAGATGTACACGCCACAACAATTCTTTTCGAGATACAACGTGTAGTTTTGGAGATACAAGCTAATTTTGTACGATGCGTTATTTCTTCTTGTAAAGAGTTTCCAATGCGTACGTATATGTCTTTACTCTGCAAAACTGTATTTCCTTATGAAGTGGTATTCTTACATATCCTTTCGAGAGAAAACTGTCCTGTGCCTTCTCTTTTGAGGCTACACACTTAGACATACACGCAACATGAAAGCTTTTCGACTTACAACGTGTTGTTTAGGAAAAACAAGATAATTTCGCACGATGCGGGATTTCCTTAAAACGTGATTTTCTGAAAAATTTTGACGAAAGAAAATTCTCCTTTTGGTTCTCTTTAGATGCTACATGTTAAGACGTACACGCCACAACAATTCCTTTCGAGATACAACGTGTAGTTTTGGAGATACAAGCTAATTTTGTACGATGTGTTATTTCTTCTCCTAAAGAGTTTCCAATGCGTACGTATATGTCTTTACTCTGCAAAACTGTATTTCCTTATGAAGTGGTATTCTTACATATCCTTTCGAGAGAAAACTGTCCTGTGCCTTCTCTTTTGAGGCTACACACTTAGACATACACGCAACATGAAAGCTTTTCGACTTACAACGTGTTGTTTAGGAAAAACAAGATAATTTCGCACGATGCGGGATTTCTTTAAAACGTGATTTTCTGAAAAATTTTGACGAAAGAAAATTCTCCTTTTGGTTCTCTTTAAATGCTACATGTTAAGATGTACACGCCACAACAATTCTTTTCGAGATACAACGTGTAGTTTTGGAGATACAAGCTAATTTTGTACTATGCGTTATTTCTTCTCGTAAAGAGTTTCCAATGCGTACGTATATGTCTTTACTCTGCAAAACTGTATTTCCTTATGAAGTGGTATTCTTACATATCCTTTCGAGAGAAAACTGTCCTGTGCCTTCTCTTTTGAGGCTACACACTTAGACATACACGCAACATGAAAGCTTTTCGACTTACAACGTGTTGTTTAGGAAAAACAAGATAATTTCGCACGATGCGGGATTTCCTTAAAACGTGATTTTCTGAAAAATTTTGACGAAAGAAAATTCTCCTTTTGGTTCTCTTTAGATGCTACATGTTAAGACGTACACGCCACAACAATTCTTTTCGAGATACAACGTGTAGTTTTGGAGATACAAGCTAATTTTGTACTATGCGTTATTTCTTCTCTTAAAGAGTTTCCAATGCGTACGTATATGTCTTTACTCTGCAAAACTGTATTTCCTTATGAAGTGGTATTCTTACATATCCTTTCGAGAGAAAACTGTCCTGTGCCTTCTCTTTTGAGGCTACACACTTAGACATACACGCAACATGAAAGCTTTTCGACTTACAACTTGTTGTTTAGGAAAAACAAGATAATTTCGCACGATGCGGGATTTCCTTAAAACGTGATTTTCTGAAAAATTTTGACGAAAGAAAATTCTCCTTTTGGTTCTCTTTAGATGCTCCATGTTAAGACGTACACGCCACAACAATTCCTTTCGAGATACAACGTGTAGTTTTGGAGATACAAGCTAATTTTGTACGATGTGTTATTTCTTCTCCTAAAGAGTTTCCAATGCGTAGGTATATGTCTTTACTCTGCAAAACTGTATTTCCTTATGAAGTGGTATTCTTACATATCCTTTCGAGAGAAAACTGTCCTGTGCCTTCTCTTTTGAGGCTACACACTTAGACATACACGCAACATGAAAGCTTTTCGACTTACTAGGTGTTGTTTAGGAAAAACAAGATAATTTCGCACGATGCGGGATTTCCTTAAAACGTGATTTTCTGAAAAATTTTGACGAAAGAAAATTCTCCTTTTGGTTCTCTTTAGATGCTACATGTTAAGACGTACACGCCACAACAATTCTTTTCGAGATACAACGTGTAGTTTTGGAGATACAAGCTAATTTTGTACGATGCGTTATTTCTTCTCGTAAAGAGTTTCCAATGCGTACGTATATGTGTTTACTCTGCAAAACTGTACTTCCTTATAACGGGGTATTCTAACATATCCTTTCGAGAGAAATCTGTCCTGTTCCTTCTCTTTTGAGGCTACACACTTAGACATACACGCAACATGAAAGCTTTTCGACTTACAACGTGTTGTTTAGGAAAAACAAGATAATTTCGCACGATGCGGGATTTCCTTAAAACGTGATTTTCTGAAAAATTTTGACGAAAGAAAATTCTCCTTTTGGTTCTCTTTAGATGCTACATGTTAAGACGTACACGCCACAACAATTCTTTTCGAGATACAACGTGTAGTTTTGGAGATACAAGCTAATTTTGTACGATGCGTTATTTCTTCTCGTAAAGAGTTTCCAATGCGTACGTATATGTCTTTACTCTGCAAAACTCTATTTCCTTATGAAGTGGTATTCTTACATATCCTTTCGAGAGAAAACTGTCCTGTGCCTTCTCTTTTGAGGCTACACACTTAGACATACACGCAACATGAAAGCTTTTCGACTTACAACGTGTTGTTTAGGAAAAACAAGATAATTTCGCACGATGCGGGATTTCCTTAAAACGTGATTTTCTGAAAAATTTTGACGAAAGAAAATTCTCCTTTTGGTTCTCTTTAGATGCTACATGTTAAGACGTACACGCCACAACAATTCTTTTCGAGATACAACGTGTAGTTTTGGAGATACAAGCTAATTTTGAACGATGCGTTATTTCTTCTCGTAAAGAGTTTCCAATGCGTATGTATATGTCTTTACTCTGCAAAACTGTATTTCCTTATGAAGTGGTATTCTTACATATCCTTTCGAGAGAAAACTGTCCTGTGCCTTCTCTTTTGAGGCTACACACTTAGACATACACGCAACATGAAAGCTTTTCGACTTACAACGTGTTGTTTAGGAAAAACAAGATAATTTCGCACGATGCGGGATTTCCTTAAAACGTGATTTTCTGAAAAATTTTGACGAAAGAAAATTCTCCTTTTGGTTCTCTTTAGATGCTACATGTTAAGATGTACACGCCACAACAATTCTTTTCGAGATACAATGTGTAGTTTTGGAGATACAAGCTAATTTTGTACTATGCGTTATTTCTTCTCGTAAAGAGTTTCCAATGCGTACGTATATGTCTTTACTCTGCAAAACTGTATTTCCTTATGAAGTGGTATTCTTACATATCCTTTCGAGAGAAAACTGTCCTGTGCCTTCTCTTTTGAGGCTACACACTTAGACATACACGCAACATGAAAGCTTTTCGACTTACAACGTGTTGTTTAGGAAAAACAAGATAATTTCGCACGATGCGGGATTTCCTTAAAACGTGATTTTCTGAAAAATTTTGACGAAAGAAAATTCTCCTTTTGGTTCTCTTTAGATGCTACATGTTAAGACGTACACGCCACAACAATTCTTTTCGAGATACAACGTGTAGTTTTGGAGATACAAGCTAATTTTGTACTATGCGTTATTTCTTCTCTTAAAGAGTTTCCAATGCGTACGTATATGTCTTTACTCTGCAAAACTGTATTTCCTTATGAAGTGGTATTCTTACATATCCTTTCGAGAGAAAACTGTCCTGTGCCTTCTCTTTTGAGGCTACACTCTTAGACATACACGCAACATGAAAGCTTTTCGACTTACAACGTGTTGTTTAGGAAAAACAAGATAATTTCGCACGATGCGGGATTTCCTTAAAACGTGATTTTCTGAAAAATTTTGACGAAAGAAAATTCTCCTTTTGGTTCTCTTTAGATGCTACATGTTAAGACGTACACGCCACAACAATTCTTTTCCAGATACAACGTGTAGTTTTGGAGATACAAGCTAATTTTGTACGATGCGTTATTTCTTCTCGTAAAGAGTTTCCAATGCGTACGTATATGTCTTTACTCTGCAAAACTGTATTTCCTTATGAAGTGGTATTCTTACATATCCTTTCGAGAGAAAACTGTCCTGTGCCTTCTCTTTTGAGGCTACACACTTAGACATACACGCAACATGAAAGCTTTTCGACTTACAACGTGTTGTTTAGGAAAAACAAGATAATTTCGCACGATGCGGGATTTCCTTAAAACGTGATTTTCTGAAAAATTTTGACGAAAGAAAATTCTCCTTTTGGTTCTCCTTAGATGCTACATGTTAAGACGTACACGCCACAACAATTCTTTTCGAGATACAACGTGTAGTTTTGGAGATACAAGCTAATTTTGTACGATGCGTTATTTCTTCTCGTAAAGAGTTTCCAATGCGTACGTATATGTCTTTACTCTGCAAAACTGTATTTCCTTATGAAGTGGTATTCTTACATATCCTTTCGAGAGAAAACTGTCCTGTGCCTTCTCTTTTGAGGCTACACACTTAGACATACACGCAACATGAAAGCTTTTCGACTTACAACGTGTTGTTTAGGAAAAACAAGATAATTTCGCAGGATGCGGGATTTCCTTAAAACGTGATTTTCTGAAAAATTTTGACGAAAGAAAATTCTCCTTTTGGTTCTCTTTAGATGCTACATGTTAAGATGTACACGCCACAACAATTCTTTTCGAGATACAACGTGTAGTTTTGGAGATACAAGCTAATTTTGTACGATGCGTTATTTCTTCTTGTAAAGAGTTTCCAATGCGTACGTATATGTCTTTACTCTGCAAAACTGTATTTCCTTATGAAGTGGTATTCTTACATATCCTTTCGAGAGAAAACTTTCCTGTGCCTTCTCTTTTGAGGCTACACACTTAGACATACACGCAACATGAAAGCTTTTCGACTTACAACGTGTTGTTTAGGAAAAACAAGATAATTTCGCACGATGCGGGATTTCCTTAAAACGTGATTTTCTGAAAAATTTTGACGAAAGAAAATTCTCCTTTTGGTTCTCTTTAGATGCTACATGTTAAGATGTACACGCCACAAACAATTCTTTTCGAGATACAATGTGTAGTTTTGGAGATACAAGCTAATTTTGTACTATGCGTTATTTCTTCTCGTAAAGAGTTTCCAATGCGTACGTATATGTCTTTACTCTGCAAAACTGTATTTCCTTATGAAGTGGTATTCTTACATATCCTTTCGAGAGAAAACTGTCCTGTGCCTTCTCTTTTGAGGCTACACACTTAGACATACACGCAACATGAAAGCTTTTCGACTTACAACGTGTTGTTTAGGAAAAACAAGATAATTTCGCACGATGCGGGATTTCCTTAAAACGTGATTTTCTGAAAAATTTTGACGAAAGAAAATTCTCCTTTTGGTTCTCTTTAGATGCTACATGTTAAGACGTACACGCCACAACAATTCTTTTCGAGATACAACGTGTAGTTTTGGAGATACAAGCTAATTTTGTACTATGCGTTATTTCTTCTCTTAAAGAGTTTCCAATGCGTACGTATATGTCTTTACTCTGCAAAACTGTATTTCCTTATGAAGTGGTATTCTTACATATCCTTTCGAGAGAAAACTGTCCTGTGCCTTCTCTTTTGAGGCTACACTCTTAGACATACACGCAACATGAAAGCTTTTCGACTTACAACGTGTTGTTTAGGAAAAACAAGATAATTTCGCACGATGCGGGATTTCCTTAAAACGTGATTTTCTGAAAAATTTTGACGAAAGAAAATTCTCCTTTTGGTTCTCTTTAGATGCTACATGTTAAGACGTACACGCCACAACAATTCTTTTCCAGATACAACGTGTAGTTTTGGAGATACAAGCTAATTTTGTACGATGCGTTATTTCTTCTCGTAAAGAGTTTCCAATGCGTACGTATATGTCTTTACTCTGCAAAAACTGTATTTCCTTATGAAGTGGTATTCTTACATATCCTTTCGAGAGAAAACTGTCCTGTGCCTTCTCTTTTGAGGCTACACACTTAGACATACACGCAACATGAAAGCTTTTCGACTTACAACGTGTTGTTTAGGAAAAACAAGATAATTTCGCACGATGCGGGATTTCCTTAAAACGTGATTTTCTGAAAAATTTTGACGAAAGAAAATTCTCCTTTTGGTTCTCCTTAGATGCTACATGTTAAGACGTACACGCCACAACAATTCTTTTCGAGATACAACGTGTAGTTTTGGAGATACAAGCTAATTTTTTACGATGCGTTATTTCTTCTCGTAAAGAGTTTCCAATGCGTACGTATATGTCTTTACTCTGCAAAACTGTATTTCCTTATGAAGTGGTATTCTTACATATCCTTTCGAGAGAAAACTGTCCTGTGCCTTCTCTTTTGAGGCTACACACTTAGACATACACGCAACATGAAAGCTTTTGGACTTACAACGTGTTGTTTAGGAAAAACAAGATAATTTCGCACGATGCGGGATTTCCTTAAAACGTGATTTTCTGAAAAATTTTGACGAAAGAAAATTCTCCTTTTGGTTCTCCTTAGATGCTACATGTTAAGACGTACACGCCACAACAATTCTTTTCGAGATACAACGTGTAGTTTTGGAGATACAAGCTAATTTTGTATTATGCGTTATTTCTTCTCATAAAGTGTTTCCAATGCGTACGTATATGTCTTTACTCTGCAAAACTGTATTTCCTTATGAAGTGGTATTCTTACATATCCTTTCGAGAGAAAACTGTCCTGTGCCTTCTCTTTTGAGGCTACACACTTAGACATACACGCAACATGAAAGCTTTTCGACTTACAATGTGTTGTTTAGGAAAAACAAGATAATTTCGCACGATGCGGGATTTCCTTAAAACGTGATTTTCTGAAAAATTTTGACGAAAGAAAATTCTCCTTTTGGTTCTCTTTAGATGCTACATGTTAAGATGTACACGCCACAAACAATTCTTTTCGAGATACAACGTGTAGTTTTGGAGATACAAGCTAATTTTGTACGATGCGTTATTTCTTCTTGTAAAGAGTTTCCAATGCGTACGTATATGTCTTTACTCTGCAAAACTGTATTTCCTTATGAAGTGGTATTCTTACATATCCTTTCGAGAGAAAACTGTCCTGTGCCTTCTCTTTTGAGGCTACACACTTAGACATACACGCAACATGAAAGCTTTTCGACTTACAACGTGTTGTTTAGGAAAAACAAGATAATTTCGCACGATGCGGGATTTCCTTAAAACGTGATTTTCTGAAAAATTTTGACGAAAGAAAATTCTCCTTTTCGTTCTCTTTAGATGCTACATGTTAAGACGTACACGCCACAACAATTCCTTTCGAGATACAACGTGTAGTTTTGGAGATACAAGCTAATTTTGTACGATGTGTTATTTCTTCTCCTAAAGAGTTTCCAATGCGTACGTATATGTCTTTACTCTGCAAAACTGTATTTCCTTATGAAGTGGTATTCTTACATATCCTTTCGAGAGAAAACTGTCCTGTGCCTTCTCTTTTGAGGCTACACACTTAGACATACACGCAACATGAAAGCTTTTCGACTTACAACGTGTTGTTTAGGAAAAACAAGATAATTTCGCACGATGCGGGATTTCTTTAAAACGTGATTTTCTGAAAAATTTTGACGAAAGAAAATTCTCCTTTTGGTTCTCTTTAAATGCTACATGTTAAGATGTACACGCCACAACAATTCTTTTCGAGATACAACGTGTAGTTTTGGAGATACAAGCTAATTTTGTACTATGCGTTATTTCTTCTCGTAAAGAGTTTCCAATGCGTACGTATATGTCTTTACTCTGCAAAACTGTATTTCCTTATGAAGTGGTATTCTTACATATCCTTTCGAGAGAAAACTGTCCTGTGCCTTCTCTTTTGAGGCTACACACTTAGACATACACGCAACATGAAAGCTTTTCGACTTACAACGTGTTGTTTAGGAAAAACAAGATAATTTCGCACGATGCGGGATTTCCTTAAAACGTGATTTTCTGAAAAATTTTGACGAAAGAAAATTCTCCTTTTGGTTCTCTTTAGATGCTACATGTTAAGACGTACACGCCACAACAATTCTTTTCGAGATACAACGTGTAGTTTTGGAGATACAAGCTAATTTTGTACTATGCGTTATTTCTTCTCTTAAAGAGTTTCCAATGCGTACGTATATGTCTTTACTCTGCAAAACTGTATTTCCTTATGAAGTGGTATTCTTACATATCCTTTCGAGAGAAAACTGTCCTGTGCCTTCTCTTTTGAGGCTACACTCTTAGACATACACGCAACATGAAAGCTTTTCGACTTACAACGTGTTGTTTAGGAAAAACAAGATAATTTCGCACGATGCGGGATTTCCTTAAAACGTGATTTTCTGAAAAATTTTGACGAAAGAAAATTCTCCTTTTGGTTCTCTTTAGATGCTACATGTTAAGACGTACACGCCACAACAATTCTTTTCCAGATACAACGTGTAGTTTTGGAGATACAAGCTAATTTTGTACGATGCGTTATTTCTTCTCTTAAAGAGTTTCCAATGCGTACGTATATGTCTTTACTCTGCAAAACTGTACTTCCTTATAACGGGGTATATTTACATATCCTTTCGAGAGAAAACTGTCCTGTGCCTTCTCTTTTGAGGCTACACACTTAGACATACACGCAACATGAAAGCTTTTCGACTTACAACGTGTTGTTTAGGAAAAACAAGATAATTTCGCACGATGCGGGATTTCCTTAAAACGTGATTTTCTGAAAAATTTTGACGAAAGAAAATTCTCCTTTTGGTTCTCTTTAGATGCTACATGTTAAGACGTACACGCCACAACAATTCTTTTCGAGATACAACGTGTAGTTTTGGAGATACAAGCTAATTTTGTACTATGCGTTATTTCTTCTCGTAAAGAGTTTCCAATGCGTACGTATATGTCTTTACTCTGCAAAACTGTATTTCCTTATGAAGTGGTATTCTTACATATCCTCTCCAGAGAAAACTGTCCTGTGCCTTCTCTTTTGAGGCTACACACTTAGACATACACGCAACATGAAAGCTTTTCGATTTACAACGTGTTGTTTAGGAAAAACAAGATAATTTCGCACGATGCGGGATTTCCTTAAAACGTGATTTTCTGAAAAATTTTGACGAAAGAAAATTCTCCTTTTGGTTCTCTTTAGATGCTACATGTTAAGACGTACACGCCACAACAATTCTTTTCGAGATACAACGTGTAGTTTTGGAGATACAAGCTAATTTTGTACGATGCGTTATTTCTTCTCGTAAAGAGTTTCCAATGCGTACGTATATGTCTTTACTCTGCAAAACTGTATTTCCTTATGAAGTGGTATTCTTACATATCCTTTCGAGAGAAAACTGTCCTGTGCCTTCTCTTTTGAGGCTACACACTTAGGACATACACGCAACATGAAAGCTTTTCGACTTACAACGTGTTGTTTAGGAAAAACAAGATAATTTCGCAGGTTTCGGGATTTCCTTAAAACGTGATTTTCTGAAAAATTTTGACGAAAGAAAATTCTCCTTTTGGTTCTCTTTAGATGCTACATGTTAAGACGTACACGCCACAACAATTCTTTTCGAGATACAACGTGTAGTTTTGGAGATACAAGCTAATTTTGTACGATGCGTTATTTCTTCTCGTAAAGAGTTTCCAATGCGTACGTATATGTCTTTACTCTGCAAAACTGTATTTCCTTATGAAGTGGTATTCTTACATATCCTTTCGAGAGAAAACTGTCCTGTGCCTTCTCTTTTGAGGCTACACACTTAGACATACACGCAACATGAAAGCTTTTCGACTTACAACGTGTTGTTTAGGAAAAAAAGATAATTTCGCACGATGCGGGATTTCCTTAAAACTTGATTTTCTGAAAAATTTTGACGAAAGAAAATTCTCCTTTTGGTTCTCTTTAGATGCTACATGTTAAGACGTACACGCCACAACAATTCTTTTCGAGATACAACGTGTAGTTTTGGAGATACAAGCTAATTTTGTACGATGCATTATTTCTTCTCGTAAAGAGTTTCCAATGCGTACGTATATGTCCTTTACTCTGCAAAACTGTATTTCCTTATGAAGTGGTATTCTTACATATCCTTTCGAGAGAAAACTGTCCTGTGCCTTCTCTTTTGAGGCTACACACTTAGACATACACGCAACATGAAAGCTTTTCGACTTACAACGTGTTGTTTAGGAAAAACAAGATAATTTCGCACGATGCGGGATTTCCTTAAAACGTGATTTTCTGAAAAATTTTGACGAAAGAAAATTCTCCTTTTGGTTCTCCTTAGATGCTACATGTTAAGACGTACACGCCACAACAATTCTTTTCGAGATACAACGTGTAGTTTTGGAGATACAAGCTAATTTTGTACGATGCGTTATTTCTTCTCGTAAAGAGTTTCCAATGCGTACGTATATGTCTTTACTCTGCAAAACTGTATTTCCTTATGAAGTGGTATTCTTACATATCCTTTCGAGAGAAAACTGTCCTGTGCCTTCTCTTTTGAGGCTACACACTTAGACATACACGCAACATGAAAGCTTTTCGACTTACAAACGTGTTGTTTAGGAAAAACAAGATAATTTCGCACGATGCGGGATTTCCTTAAAACGTGATTTTCTGAAAAATTTTGACGAAAGAAAATTCTCCTTTTGGTTCTCTTTAGATGCTACATGTTAAGACGTACACGCCACAACAATTCTTTTCGAGATACAACGTGTAGTTTTGGAGATACAAGCTAATTTTGTACTATGCGTTATTTCTTCTCTTAAAGAGTTTCCAATGCGTACGTATATGTCTTTACTCTGCAAAACTGTATTTCCTTATGAAGTGGTATTCTTACATATCCTTTCGAGAGAAAACTGTCCTGTGCCTTCTCTTTTGAGGCTACACTCTTAGATATACACGCAACATGAAAGCTTTTCGACTTACAACGTGTTGTTTAGGAAAAACAAGATAATTTCGCACGATGCGGGATTTCCTTAAAACGTGATTTTCTGAAAAATTTTGACGAAAGAAAATTCTCCTTTTGGTTCTCTTTAGATGCTACATGTTAAGATGTACACGCCACAACAATTCTTTTCGAGATACAACGTGTAGTTTTGGAGATACAAGCTAATTTTGTACTATGCGTTATTTCTTCTCGTAAAGAGTTTCCAATGCGTACGTATATGTCTTTACTCTGCAAAACTGTATTTCCTTATGAAGTGGTATTCTTACATATCCTTTCGAGAGAAAACTGTCCTGTGCCTTCTCTTTTGAGGCTACACACTTAGACATACACGCAACATGAAAGCTTTTCGACTTACAACGTGTTGTTTAGGAAAAACAAGATAATTTCGCACGATGCGGGATTTCCTTAAAACGTGATTTTCTGAAAAATTTTGACGAAAGAAAATTCTCCTTTTGGTTCTCTTTAGATGCTACATGTTAAGACGTACACGCCACAACAATTCTTTTCGAGATACAACGTGTAGTTTTGGAGATACAAGCTAATTTTGTACTATGCGTTATTTCTTCTCTTAAAGAGTTTCCAATGCGTACGTATATTTCTTTACTCTGCAAAACTGTATTTCCTTATGAAGTGGTATTCTTACATATCCTTTCGAGAGAAAACTGTCCTGTGCCTTCTCTTTTGAGGCTACACTCTTAGACATACACGCAACATGAAAGCTTTTCGACTTACAACGTGTTGTTTAGGAAAAACAAGATAATTTCGCACGATGCGGGATTTCCTTAAAACGTGATTTTCTGAAAAATTTTGACGAAAGAAAATTCTCCTTTTGGTTCTCTTTAGATGCTACATGTTAAGACGTACACGCCACAACAATTCTTTTCCAGATACAACGTGTAGTTTTGGAGATACAAGCTAATTTTGTACGATGCGTTATTTCTTCTCGTAAAGAGTTTCCAATGCGTACGTATATGTCTTTACTCTGCAAAACTGTACTTCCTTATAACGGGGTATATTTACATATCCTTTCGAGAGAAAACTGTCCTGTGCCTTCTCTTTTGAGGCTACACACTTAGACATACACGCAACATGAAAGTTTTTCGACTTACAACGTGTTGTTTAGGAAAAACAAGATAATTTCGCACGATGCAGGATTTCCTTAAAACGTGATTTTCTGAAAAATTTTGACGAAAGAAAATTCTCCTTTTGGTTCTCCTTAGATGCTACATGTTAAGACGTACACGCCACAACAATTCTTTTCGAGATACAACGTGTAGTTTTGGAGATACAAGCTAATTTTGTACTATGCGTTATTTCTTCTCGTAAAGAGTTTCCAATGCGTACGTATATGTCTTTACTCTGCAAAACTGTATTTCCTTATGAAGTGGTATTCTTACATATCCTTTCGAGAGAAAACTGTCCTGTGCCTTCTCTTTTGAGGCTACACACTTAGACATACACGCAACATGAAAGCTTTTCGATTTACAACGTGTTGTTTAGGAAAAACAAGATAATTTCGCACGATGCGGGATTTCCTTAAAACGTGATTTTCTGAAAAATTTTGACGAAAGAAAATTCTCCTTTTGGTTCTCTTTAGATGCTACATGTTAAGACGTACACGCCACAACAATTCTTTTCGAGATACAACGTGTAGTTTTGGAGATACAAGCTAATTTTGTACGATGCGTTATTTCTTCTCGTAAAGAGTTTCCAATGCGTACGTATATGTCTTTACTCTGCAAAACTGTATTTCCTTATGAAGTGGTATTCTTACATATCCTTTCGAGAGAAAACTGTCCTGTGCCTTCTCTTTTGAGGCTACACACTTAGACATACACGCAACATGAAAGCTTTTCGACTTACAACGTGTTGTTTAGGAAAAACAAGATAATTTCGCAGGATTCGGGATTTCCTTAAAACGTGATTTTCTGAAAAATTTTGACGAAAGAAAATTCTCCTTTTGGTTCTCTTTAGATGCTACATGTTAAGACGTACACGCCACAACAATTCTTTTCGAGATACAACGTGTAGTTTTGGAGATACAAGCTAATTTTGTACGATGCGTTATTTCTTCTCGTAAAGAGTTTCCAATGCGTACGTATATGTCTTTACTCTGCAAAACTGTATTTCCTTATGAAGTGGTATTCTTACATATCCTTTCGAGAGAAAACTGTCCTGTGCCTTCTCTTTTGAGGCTACACACTTAGACATACACGCAACATGAAAGCTTTTCGACTTACAACGTGTTGTTTAGGAAAAACAAGATAATTTCGCACGATGCGGGATTTCCTTAAAACGTGATTTTCTGAAAAATTTTGACGAAAGAAAATTCTCCTTTTGGTTCTCTTTAGATGCTACATGTTAAGACGTACACGCCACAACAATTCTTTTCGAGATACAACGTGTAGTTTTGGAGATACAAGCTAATTTTGTACGATGCATTATTTCTTCTCGTAAAGAGTTTCCAATGCGTACGTATATGTCTTTACTCTGCAAAACTGTATTTCCTTATGAAGTGGTATTCTTACATATCCTTTCGAGAGAAAACTGTCCTGTGCCTTCTCTTTTGAGGCTACACACTTAGACATACACGCAACATGAAAGCTTTTCGACTTACAACGTGTTGTTTAGGAAAAACAAGATAATTTCGCACGATGCGGGATTTCCTTAAAACGTGATTTTCTGAAAAATTTTGACGAAAGAAAATTCTCCTTTTGGTTCTCCTTAGATGCTACATGTTAAGACGTACACGCCACAACAATTCTTTTCGAGATACAACGTGTAGTTTTGGAGATACAAGCTAATTTTGTACGATGCGTTATTTCTTCTCGTAAAGAGTTTCCAATGCGTACGTATATGTCTTTACTCTGCAAAACTGTATTTCCTTATGAAGTGGTATTCTTACATATCCTTTCGAGAGAAAACTGTCCTGTGCCTTCTCTTTTGAGGCTACACACTTAGACATACACGCAACATGAAAGCTTTTCGACTTACAACGTGTTGTTTAGGAAAAACAAGATAATTTCGCACGATGCGGGATTTCCTTAAAACGTGATTTTCTGAAAAATTTTGACGAAAGAAAATTCTCCTTTTGGTTCTCTTTAGATGCTACATGTTAAGACGTACACGCCACAACAATTCTTTTCGAGATACAACGTGTAGTTTTGGAGATACAAGCTAATTTTGTACTATGCGTTATTTCTTCTCTTAAAGAGTTTCCAATGCGTACGTATATGTCTTTACTCTGCAAAACTGTATTTCCTTATGAAGTGGTATTCTTACATATCCTTTCGAGAGAAAACTGTCCTGTGCCTTCTCTTTTGAGGCTACACTCTTAGACATACACGCAACATGAAAGCTTTTCGACTTACAACGTGTTGTTTAGGAAAAACAAGATAATTTCGCACGATGCGGGATTTCCTTAAAACGTGATTTTCTGAAAAATTTTGACGAAAGAAAATTCTCCTTTTGGTTCTCTTTAGATGCTACATGTTAAGATGTACACGCCACAACAATTCTTTTCGAGATACAACGTGTAGTTTTGGAGATACAAGCTAATTTTGTACTATGCGTTATTTCTTCTCGTAAAGAGTTTCCAATGCGTACGTATATGTCTTTACTCTGCAAAACTGTATTTCCTTATGAAGTGGTATTCTTACATATCCTTTCGAGAGAAAACTGTCCTGTGCCTTCTCTTTTGAGGCTACACACTTAGACATACACGCAACATGAAAGCTTTTCGACTTACATCGTGTTGTTTAGGAAAAACAAGATAATTTCGCACGATGCGGGATTTCCTTAAAACGTGATTTTCTGAAAAATTTTGACGAAAGAAAATTCTCCTTTTGGTTCTCTTTAGATGCTACATGTTAAGACGTACACGCCACAACAATTCTTTTCGAGATACAACGTGTAGTTTTGGAGATACAAGCTAATTTTGTACTATGCCTTATTTCTTCTCGTAAAGAGTTTCCAATGCGTACGTATATGTCTTTACTCTGCAAAACTGTATTTCCTTATGAAGTGGTATTCTTACATATCCTTTCGAGAGAAAACTGTCCTGTGCCTTCTCTTTTGAGGCTACACTCTTAGACATACACGCAACATGAAAGCTTTTCGACTTACAACGTGTTGTTTAGGAAAAACAAGATAATTTCGCACGATGCGGGATTTCCTTAAAACGTGATTTTCTGAAAAATTTTGACGAAAGAAAATTCTCCTTTTGGTTCTCTTTAGATGCTACATGTTAAGACGTACACGCCACAACAATTCTTTTCCAGATACAACGTGTAGTTTTGGAGATACAAGCTAATTTTGTACGATGCGTTATTTCTTCTCGTAAAGAGTTTCCAATGTGTACGTATATGTCTTTACTCTGCAAAACTGTACTTCCTTATAACGGGGTATATTTACATATCCTTTCGAGAGAAAACTGTCCTGTGCCTTCTCTTTTGAGGCTACACACTTAGACATACACGCAACATGAAAGCTTTTCGACTTACAACGTGTTGTTTAGGAAAAACAAGATAATTTCGCACGATGCAGGATTTCCTTAAAACGTGATTTTCTGAAAAATTTTGACGAAAGAAAATTCTCCTTTTGGTTCTCTTTAGATGCTACATGTTAAGACGTACACGCCACAACAATTCTTTTCGAGATACAACGTGTAGTTTTGGAGATACAAGCTAATTTTGTACTATGCGTTATTTCTTCTCGTAAAGAGTTTCCAATGCGTACGTATATGTCTTTACTCTGCAAAACTGTATTTCCTTATGAAGTGGTATTCTTACATATCCTTTCGAGAGAAAACTGTCCTGTGCCTTCTCTTTTGAGGCTACACACTTAGACATACACGCAACATGAAAGCTTTTCGATTTACAACGTGTTGTTTAGGAAAAACAAGATAATTTCGCACGATGCGGGATTTCCTTAAAACGTGATTTTCTGAAAAATTTTGACGAAAGAAAATTCTCCTTTTGGTTCTCTTTAGATGCTACATGTTAAGACGTACACGCCACAACAATTCTTTTCGAGATACAACGTGTAGTTTTGGAGATACAAGCTAATTTTGTACGATGCGTTATTTCTTCTCGTAAAGAGTTTCCAATGCGTACGTATATGTCTTTACTCTGCAAAACTGTATTTCCTTATGAAGTGGTATTCTTACATATCCTTTCGAGAGAAAACTGTCCTGTGCCTTCTCTTTTGAGGCTACACACTTAGACATACACGCAACATGAAAGCTTTTCGACTTACAACGTGTTGTTTAGGAAAAACAAGATAATTTCGCAGGATTCGGGATTTCCTTAAAACGTGATTTTCTGAAAAATTTTGACGAAAGAAAATTCTCCTTTTGGTTCTCTTTAGATGCTACATGTTAAGACGTACACGCCACAACAATTCTTTTCGAGATACAACGTGTAGTTTTGGAGATACAAGCTAATTTTGTACGATGCGTTATTTCTTCTCGTAAAGAGTTTCCAATGCGTACGTATATGTCTTTACTCTGCAAAACTGTATTTCCTTATGAAGTGGTATTCTTACATATCCTTTCGAGAGAAAACTGTCCTGTGCCTTCTCTTTTGAGGCTACACACTTAGACATACACGCAACATGAAAGCTTTTCGACTTACAACGTGTTGTTTAGGAAAAACAAGATAATTTCGCACGATGCGGGATTTCCTTAAAACGTGATTTTCTGAAAAATTTTGACGAAAGAAAATTCTCCTTTTGGTTCTCTTTAGATGCTACATGTTAAGACGTACACGCCACAACAATTCTTTTCGAGATACAACGTGTAGTTTTGGAGATACAAGCTAATTTTGTACGATGCATTATTTCTTCTCGTAAAGAGTTTCCAATGCGTACGTATATGTCTTTACTCTGCAAAACTGTATTTCCTTATGAAGTGGTATTCTTACATATCCTTTCGAGAGAAAACTGTCCTGTGCCTTCTCTTTTGAGGCTACACACTTAGACATACACGCAACATGAAAGCTTTTCGACTTACAACGTGTTGTTTAGGAAAAACAAGATAATTTCGCACGATGCGGGATTTCCTTAAAACGTGATTTTCTGAAAAATTTTGACGAAAGAAAATTCTCCTTTTGGTTCTCCTTAGATGCTACATGTTAAGACGTACACGCCACAACAATTCTTTTCGAGATACAACGTGTAGTTTTGGAGATACAAGCTAATTTTGTACGATGCGTTATTTCTTCTCGTAAAGAGTTTCCAATGCGTACGTATATGTCTTTACTCTGCAAAACTGTATTTCCTTATGAAGTGGTATTCTTACATATCCTTTCGAGAGAAAACTGTCCTGTGCCTTCTCTTTTGAGGCTACACACTTAGACATACACGCAACATGAAAGCTTTTCGACTTACAACGTGTTGTTTAGGAAAAACAAGATAATTTCGCAGGATGCGGGATTTCCTTAAAACGTGATTTTCTGAAAAATTTTGACGAAAGAAAATTCTCCTTTTGGTTCTCTTTAGATGCTACATGTTAAGACGTACACGCCACAACAATTCTTTTCGAGATACAACGTGTAGTTTTGGAGATACAAGCTAATTTTGTACTATGCGTTATTTCTTCTCTTAAAGAGTTTCCAATGCGTACGTATATGTCTTTACTCTGCAAAACTGTATTTCCTTATGAAGTGGTATTCTTACATATCCTTTCGAGAGAAAACTGTCCTGTGCCTTCTCTTTTGAGGCTACACTCTTAGACATACACGCAACATGAAAGCTTTTCGACTTACAACGTGTTGTTTAGGAAAAACAAGATAATTTCGCACGATGCGGGATTTCCTTAAAACGTGATTTTCTGAAAAATTTTGACGAAAGAAAATTCTCCTTTTGGTTCTCTTTAGATGCTACATGTTAAGATGTACACGCCACAACAATTCTTTTCGAGATACAACGTGTAGTTTTGGAGATACAAGCTAATTTTGTACTATGCGTTATTTCTTCTCGTAAAGAGTTTCCAATGCGTACGTATATGTCTTTACTCTGCAAAACTGTATTTCCTTATGAAGTGGTATTCTTACATATCCTTTCGAGAGAAAACTGTCCTGTGCCTTCTCTTTTGAGGCTACACACTTAGACATACACGCAACATGAAAGCTTTTCGACTTACAACGTGTTGTTTAGGAAAAACAAGATAATTTCGCACGATGCGGGATTTCCTTAAAACGTGATTTTCTGAAAAATTTTGACGAAAGAAAATTCTCCTTTTGGTTCTCTTTAGATGCTACATGTTAAGACGTACACGCCACAACAATTCTTTTCGAGATACAACGTGTAGTTTTGGAGATACAAGCTAATTTTGTACTATGCCTTATTTCTTCTCGTAAAGAGTTTCCAATGCGTACGTATATGTCTTTACTCTGCAAAACTGTATTTCCTTATGAAGTGGTATTCTTACATATCCTTTCGAGAGAAAACTGTCCTGTGCCTTCTCTTTTGAGGCTACACACTTAGACATACACGCAACATGAAAGCTTTTCGATTTACAACGTGTTGTTTAGGAAAAACAAGATAATTTCGCACGATGCGGGATTTCCTTAAAACGTGATTTTCTGAAAAATTTTGACGAAAGAAAATTCTCCTTTTGGTTCTCTTTAGATGCTACATGTTAAGACGTACACGCCACAACAATTCTTTTCGAGATACAACGTGTAGTTTTGGAGATACAAGCTAATTTTGTACGATGCGTTATTTCTTCTCGTAAAGAGTTTCCAATGCGTACGTATATGTCTTTACTCTGCAAAACTGTATTTCCTTATGAAGTGGTATTCTTACATATCCTTTCGAGAGAAAACTGTCCTGTGCCTTCTCTTTTGAGGCTACACACTTAGACATACACGCAACATGAAAGCTTTTCGACTTACAACGTGTTGTTTAGGAAAAACAAGATAATTTCGCAGGATTCGGGATTTCCTTAAAACGTGATTTTCTGAAAAATTTTGACGAAAGAAAATTCTCCTTTTGGTTCTCTTTAGATGCTACATGTTAAGACGTACACGCCACAACAATTCTTTTCGAGATACAACGTGTAGTTTTGGAGATACAAGCTAATTTTGTACGATGCGTTATTTCTTCTCGTAAAGAGTTTCCAATGCGTACGTATATGTCTTTACTCTGCAAAACTGTATTTCCTTATGAAGTGGTATTCTTACATATCCTTTCGAGAGAAAACTGTCCTGTCCCTTCTCTTTTGAGGCTACACACTTAGACATACACGCAACATGAAAGCTTTTCGACTTACAACGTGTTGTTTAGGAAAAACAAGATAATTTCGCACGATGCGGGTTTCCTTAAAACGTGATTTTCGGAAAATTTTGACGAAAGAAAATTCTCCTTTTGGTTCTCTTTAGATGCTACATGTTAAGACGTACACGCCACAACAATTCTTTTCGAGATACAACGTGTAGTTTTGGAGATACAAGCTAATTTTGTACTATGCGTTATTTCTTCTCGTAAAGAGTTTCCAATGCGTACGTATATGTCTTTACTCTGCAAAACTGTATTTCCTTATGAAGTGGTATTCTTACATATCCTTTCGAGAGAAAACTGTCCTGTGCCTTCTCTTTTGAGGCTACACACTTAGACATACACGCAACATGAAAGCTTTTCGACTTACAACGTGTTGTTTAGGAAAAACAAGATAATTTCGCACGATGCGGGATTTCCTTAAAACGTGATTTTCTGAAAAATTTTGACGAAAGAAAATTCTCCTTTTGGTTCTCTTTAGATGCTACATGTTAAGACGTACACGCCACAACAATTCTTTTCGAGATACAACGTGTAGTTTTGGAGATACAAGCTAATTTTGTACTATGCCTTATTTCTTCTCGTAAAGAGTTTCCAATGCGTACGTATATGTCTTTACTCTGCAAAACTGTATTTCCTTATGAAGTGGTATTCTTACATATCCTTTCGAGAGAAAACTGTCCTGTGCCTTCTCTTTTGAGGCTACACACTTAGACATACACGCAACATGAAAGCTTTTCGATTTACAACGTGTTGTTTAGGAAAAACAAGATAATTTCGCACGATGCGGGATTTCCTTAAAACGTGATTTTCTGAAAAATTTTGACGAAAGAAAATTCTCCTTTTGGTTCTCTTTAGATGCTACATGTTAAGACGTACACGCCACAACAATTCTTTTCGAGATACAACGTGTAGTTTTGGAGATACAAGCTAATTTTGTACGATGCGTTATTTCTTCTCGTAAAGAGTTTCCAATGCGTACGTATATGTCTTTACTCTGCAAAACTGTATTTCCTTATGAAGTGGTATTCTTACATATCCTTTCGAGAGAAAACTGTCCTGTGCCTTCTCTTTTGAGGCTACACACTTAGACATACACGCAACATGAAAGCTTTTCGACTTACAACGTGTTGTTTAGGAAAAACAAGATAATTTCGCACGATGCGGGATTTCCTTAAAACTTGATTTTCTGAAAAATTTTGACGAAAGAAAATTCTCCTTTTGGTTCTCTTTAGATGCTACATGTTAAGACGTACACGCCACAACAATTCTTTTCGAGATACAACGTGTAGTTTTGGAGATACAAGCTAATTTTGTACGATGCGTTATTTCTTCTCGTAAAGAGTTTCCAATGCGTACGTATATGTCTTTACTCTGCAAAACTGTATTTCCTTATGAAGTGGTATTCTTACATATCCTTTCGAGAGAAAACTGTCCTGTGCCTTCTCTTTTGAGGCTACACACTTAGACATACACGCAACATGAAAGCTTTTCGACTTACAACGTGTTGTTTAGGAAAAACAAGATAATTTCGCACGATGCGGGATTTCCTTAAAACGTGATTTTCTGAAAAATTTTGACGAAAGAAAATTCTCCTTTTGGTTCTCTTTAGATGCTACATGTTAAGACGTACACGCCACAACAATTCTTTTCGAGATACAACGTGTAGTTTTGGAGATACAAGCTAATTTTGTACGATGCATTATTTCTTCTCGTAAAGAGTTTCCAATGCGTACGTATATGTCTTTACTCTGCAAAACTGTATTTCCTTATGAAGTGGTATTCTTACATATCCTTTCGAGAGAAAACTGTCCTGTGCCTTCTCTTTTGAGGCTACACACTTAGACATACACGCAACATGAAAGCTTTTCGACTTACAACGTGTTGTTTAGGAAAAACAAGATAATTTCGCACGATGCGGGATTTCCTTAAAACGTGATTTTCTGAAAAATTTTGACGAAAGAAAATTCTCCTTTTGGTTCTCCTTAGATGCTACATGTTAAGACGTACACGCCACAACAATTCTTTTCGAGATACAACGTGTAGTTTTGGAGATACAAGCTAATTTTGTACGATGCGTTATTTCTTCTCGTAAAGAGTTTCCAATGCGTACGTATATGTCTTTACTCTGCAAAACTGTATTTCCTTATGAAGTGGTATTCTTACATATCCTTTCGAGAGAAAACTGTCCTGTGCCTTCTCTTTTGAGGCTACACACTTAGACATACACGCAACATGAAAGCTTTTCGACTTACAACGTGTTGTTTAGGAAAAACAAGATAATTTCGCACGATGCGGGATTTCCTTAAAACGTGATTTTCTGAAAAATTTTGACGAAAGAAAATTCTCCTTTTGGTTCTCCTTAGATGCTACATGTTAAGACGTACACGCCACAACAATTCTTTTCGAGATACAACGTGTAGTTTTGGAGATACAAGCTAATTTTGTACGATGCGTTATTTCTTCTCATAAAGAGTTTCCAATGCGTACATATATGTCTTTACTCTGCAAAACTGTATTTCCTTATGAAGTGGTATTCTTAGATATCCTTTCGAGAGAAAACTGTCCTGTGCCTTCTCTTTTGAGGCTACACACTTAGACATACACGCAACATGAAAGCTTTTCGACTTACAACGTGTTGTTTAGGAAAAACAAGATAATTTCGCACGATGCGGGATTTCCTTAAAACGTGATTTTCTGAAAAATTTTGACGAAAGAAAATTCTCCTTTTGGTTCTCTTTAGATGCTACATGTTAAGACGTACACGCCACAACAATTCTTTTCGAGATACAACGTGTAGTTTTGGAGATACAAGCTAATTTTGTACTATGCGTTATTTCTTCTCTTAAAGAGTTTCCAATGCGTACGTATATGTCTTTACTCTGCAAAACTGTATTTCCTTATGAAGTGGTATTCTTACATATCCTTTCGAGAGAAAACTGTCCTGTGCCTTCTCTTTTGAGGCTACACTCTTAGACATACACGCAACATGAAAGCTTTTCGACTTACAACGTGTTGTTTAGGAAAAACAAGATAATTTCGCACGATGCGGGATTTCCTTAAAACGTGATTTTCTGAAAAATTTTGACGAAAGAAAATTCTCCTTTTGGTTCTCTTTAGATGCTACATGTTAAGACGTACACGCCACAACAATTCTTTTCCAGATACAACGTGTAGTTTTGGAGATACAAGCTAATTTTGTACGATGCGTTATTTCTTCTCGTAAAGAGTTTCCAATGCGTACGTATATGTCTTTACTCTGCAAAACTGTACTTCCTTATAACGGGGTATATTTACATATCCTTTCGAGAGAAAACTGTCCTGTGCCTTCTCTTTTGAGGCTACACACTTAGACATACACGCAACATGAAAGCTTTTCGACTTACAACGTGTTGTTTAGGAAAAACAAGATAATTTCGCACGATGCGGGATTTCCTTAAAACGTGATTTTCTGAAAAATTTTGACGAAAGAAAATTCTCCTTTTGGTTCTCTTTAGATGCTACATGTTAAGACGTACACGCCACAACAATTCTTTTCGAGATACAACGTGTAGTTTTGGAGATACAAGCTAATTTTGTACTATGCGTTATTTCTTCTCGTAAAGAGTTTCCAATGCGTACGTATATGTCTTTACTCTGCAAAACTGTATTTCCTTATGAAGTGGTATTCTTACATATCCTTTCGAGAGAAAACTGTCCTGTGCCTTCTCTTTTGAGGCTACACACTTAGACATACACGCAACATGAAAGCTTTTCGATTTACAACGTGTTGTTTAGGAAAAACAAGATAATTTCGCACGATGCGGGATTTCCTTAAAACGTGATTTTCTGAAAAATTTTGACGAAAGAAAATTCTCCTTTTGGTTCTCTTTAGATGCTACATGTTAAGACGTACACGCCACAACAATTCTTTTCGAGATACAACGTGTAGTTTTGGAGATACAAGCTAATTTTGTACGATGCGTTATTTCTTCTCGTAAAGAGTTTCCAATGCGTACGTATATGTCTTTACTCTGCAAAACTGTATTTCCTTATGAAGTGGTATTCTTACATATCCTTTCGAGAGAAAACTGTCCTGTGCCTTCTCTTTTGAGGCTACACACTTAGACATACACGCAACATGAAAGCTTTTCGACTTACAACGTGTTGTTTAGGAAAAACAAGATAATTTCGCAGGATTCGGGATTTCCTTAAAACGTGATTTTCTGAAAAATTTTGACGAAAGAAAATTCTCCTTTTGGTTCTCTTTAGATGCTACATGTTAAGACGTACACGCCACAACAATTCTTTTCGAGATACAACGTGTAGTTTTGGAGATACAAGCTAATTTTGTACGATGCGTTATTTCTTCTCCTAAAGAGTTTCCAATGCGTACGTATATGTCTTTACTCTGCAAAACTGTATTTCCTTATGAAGTGGTATTCTTACATATCCTTTCGAGAGAAAACTGTCCTGTGCCTTCTCTTTTGAGGCTACACACTTAGACATACACGCAACATGAAAGCTTTTCGACTTACAACGTGTTGTTTAGGAAAAACAAGATAATTTCGCACGATGCGGGATTTCCTTAAAACGTGATTTTCTGAAAAATTTTGACGAAAGAAAATTCTCCTTTTGGTTCTCTTTAGATGCTACATGTTAAGACGTACACGCCACAACAATTCTTTTCGAGATACAACGTGTAGTTTTGGAGATACAAGCTAATTTTGTACGATGCATTATTTCTTCTCGTAAAGAGTTTCCAATGCGTACGTATATGTCTTTACTCTGCAAAACTGTATTTCCTTATGAAGTGGTATTCTTACATATCCTTTCGAGAGAAAACTGTCCTGTGCCTTCTCTTTTGAGGCTACACACTTAGACATACACGCAACATGAAAGCTTTTCGACTTACAACGTGTTGTTTAGGAAAAACAAGATAATTTCGCACGATGCGGGATTTCCTTAAAACGTGATTTTCTGAAAAATTTTGACGAAAGAAAATTCTCCTTTTGGTTCTCTTTAGATGCTACATGTTAAGACGTACACGCCACAACAATTCTTTTCGAGATACAACGTGTAGTTTTGGAGATACAAGCTAATTTTGTACTATGCGTTATTTCTTCTCGTAAAGAGTTTCCAATGCGTACGTATATGTCTTTACTCTGCAAAACTGTATTTCCTTATGAAGTGGTATTCTTACATATCCTTTCGAGAGAAAACTGTCCTGTGCCTTCTATTTTGAGGCTACACTCTTAGACATACACGCAACATGAAAGCTTTTCGACTTACAACGTGTTGTTTAGGAAAAACAAGATAATTTCGCACGATGCGGGATTTCCTTAAAACGTGATTTTCTGAAAAATTTTGACGAAAGAAAATTCTCCTTTTGGTTCTCTTTAGATGCTACATGTTAAGACGTACACGCCACAACAATTCTTTTCCAGATACAACGTGTAGTTTTGGAGATACAAGCTAATTTTGTACGATGCGTTATTTCTTCTCGTAAAGAGTTTCCAATGCGTACGTATATGTCTTTACTCTGCAAAACTGTACTTCCTTATAACGGGGTATTCTTACATATCCTTTCGAGAGAAAACTGTCCTGTGCATTCTCTTTTGAGGCTACACACTTAGACATACACGCAACATGAAAGCTTTTCGACTTACAACGTGTTGTTTAGGAAAAACAGGATAATTTCGCACGATGCGGGATTTCCTTAAAACGTGATTTTCTGAAAAATTTTGACGAAAGAAAATTCTCCTTTTGGTTCTCTTTAGATGCTACATGTTAAGACGTACACGCCACAACAATTCTTTTCGAGATACAACGTGTAGTTTTGGAGATACAAGCTAATTTTGTACTATGCGTTATTTCTTCTCGTAAAGAGTTTCCAATGCCTACGTATATGTCTTTACTCTGCAAAACTGTATTTCCTTATGAAGTGGTATTCTTACATATCCTTTCGAGAGAAAACTGTCCTGTGCCTTCTCTTTTGAGGCTACACACTTAGACATACATGCAACATGAAAGCTTTTCGATTTACAACGTGTTGTTTAGGAAAAACAAGATAATTTCGCACGATGCGGGATTTCCTTAAAACGTGATTTTCTGAAAAATTTTGACGAAAGAAAATTCTCCTTTTGGTTCTCTTTAGATGCTACATGTTAAGACGTACACGCCACAACAATTCTTTTCGAGATACAACGTGTAGTTTTGGAGATACAAGCTAATTTTGTACGATGCGTTATTTCTTCTCGTAAAGAGTTTCCAATGCGTACGTATATGTCTTTACTCTGCAAAACTGTATTTCCTTATGAAGTGGTATTCTTACATATCCTTTCGAGAGAAAACTGTCCTGTGCCTTCTCTTTTGAGGCTACACACTTAGACATACACGCAACATGAAAGCTTTTCGACTTACAACGTGTTGTTTAGGAAAAACAAGATAATTTCACAGGATGCGGGATTTCCTTAAAACGTGATTTTCTGAAAAATTTTGACGAAAGAAAATTCTCCTTTTGGTTCTCTTTAGATGCTACATGTTAAGACGTACACGCCACAACAATTCTTTTTGAGATACAACGTGTAGTTTTGGAGATACAAGCTAATTTTGTACGATGCGTTATTTCTTCTTGTAAAGAGTTTCCAATGCGTACGTATATGTCTTTACTCTGCAAAACTGTATTTCCTTATGAAGTGGTATTCTTACATATCCTTTCGAGAGAAAACTGTCCTGTGCCTTCTCTTTTGAGGCTACACACTTAGACATACACGCAACATGAAAGCTTTTCGACTTACAACGTGTTGTTTAGGAAAAACAAGATAATTTCGCAGGATTCGGGATTTCCTTAAAACGTGATTTTCTGAAAAATTTTGACGAAAGAAAATTCTCCTTTTGGTTCTCTTTAGATGCTACATGTTAAGACGTACACGCCACAACAATTCTTTTCGAGATACAACGTGTAGTTTTGGAGATACAAGCTAATTTTTACGATGCGTTATTTCTTCTCGTAAAGAGTTTCTAATGCGTACGTATATGTCTTTACTCTGCAAAACTGTATTTCCTTATGAAGTGGTATTCTTACATATCCTTTCGAGAGAAAACTGTCCTGTGCCTTCTCTTTTGAGGCTACACACTTAGACATACACGCAACATGAAAGCTTTTCGACTTACAACGTGTTGTTTAGGAAAAACAAGATAATTTCGCACGATGCGGGATTTCCTTAAAACGTGATTTTCTGAAAAATTTTGACGAAAGAAAATTCTCCTTTTGGTTCTCCTTAGATGCTACATGTTAAGACGTACACGCCACAACAATTCTTTTCGAGATACAACGTGTAGTTTTGGAGATACAAGCTAATTTTGTACTATGCGTTATTTCTTCTCGTAAAGAGTTTCCAATGCGTACGTATATGTCTTTACTCTGCAAAACTGTATTTCCTTATGAAGTGGTATTCTTACATATCCTTTCGAGAGAAAACTGTCCTGTGCCTTCTCTTTTGAGGCTACACACTTAGACATACACGCAACATGAAAGCTTTTCGACTTACAACGTGTTGTTTAGGAAAAACAAGATAATTTCGCACGATGCGGGATTTCCTTAAAACGTGATTTTCTGAAAAATTTTGACGAAAGAAAATTCTCCTTTTGGTTCTCTTTAGATGCTACATGTTAAGACGTACACGCCACAACAATTCTTTTCGAGATACAACGTGTAGTTTTGGAGATACAAGCTAATTTTGTACTATGCGTTATTTCTTCTCGTAAAGAGTTTCCAATGCGTACGTATATGTCTTTACTCTGCAAAACTGTATTTCCTTATGAAGTGGTATTCTTACATATCCTTTCGAGAGAAAACTGTCCTGTGCCTTCTCTTTTGAGGCTACACACTTAGACATACACGCAACATGAAAGCTTTTCGACTTACAACGTGTTGTTTAGGAAAAACAAGATAATTTCGCACGATGCGGGATTTCCTTAAAACGTGATTTTCTGAAAAATTTTGACGAAAGAAAATTCTCCTTTTGGTTCTCCTTAGATGCTACATGTTAAGACGTACACGCCACAACAATTCTTTTCGAGATACAACGTGTAGTTTTGGAGATACAAGCTAATTTTGTACTATGCGTTATTTCTTCTCGTAAAGAGTTTCCAATGCGTACGTATATGTCTTTACTCTGCAAAACTGTATTTCCTTATGAAGTGGTATTCTTACATATCCTTTCGAGAGAAAACTGTCCTGTGCCTTCTCTTTTGAGGCTACACACTTAGACATACACGCAACATGAAAGCTTTTCGACTTACAACGTGTTGTTTAGGAAAAACAAGATAATTTCGCACGATGCGGGATTTCCTTAAAACGTGATTTTCTGAAAAATTTTGACGAAAGAAAATTCTCCTTTTGGTTCTCTTTAGATGCTACATGTTAAGACGTACACGCCACAACAATTCTTTTCGAGATACAACGTGTAGTTTTGGAGATACAAGCTAATTTTGTACTATGCGTTATTTCTTCTCGTAAAGAGTTTCCAATGCGTACGTATATGTCTTTACTCTGCAAAACTGTATTTCCTTATGAAGTGGTATTCTTACATATCCTTTCGAGAGAAAACTGTCCTGTGCCTTCTCTTTTGAGGCTACACTCTTAGACATACACGCAACATGAAAGCTTTTCGACTTACAACGTGTTGTTTAGGAAAAACAAGATAATTTCGCACTATGCGGGATTTCCTTAAAACGTGATTTTCTGAAAAATTTTGACGAAAGAAAATTCTCCTTTTGGTTCTCTTTAGATGCTACATGTTAAGACGTACACGCCACAACAATTCTTTTCCAGATACAACGTGTAGTTTTGGAGATACAAGCTAATTTTGTACGATGCGTTATTTCTTCTCGTAAAGAGTTTCCAATGCGTACGTATATGTCTTTACTCTGCAAAACTGTACTTCCTTATAACGGGGTATTCTTACATATCCTTTCGAGAGAAAACTGTCCTGTGCCTTCTCTTTTGAGGCTACACACTTAGACATACACGCAACATGAAAGCTTTTCGACTTACAACGTGTTGTTTAGGAAAAACAAGATAATTTCGCACGATGCGGGATTTCCTTAAAACGTGATTTTCTGAAAAATTTTGACGAAAGAAAATTCTCCTTTTGGTTCTCTTTAGATGCTACATGTTAAGACGTACACGCCACAACAATTCTTTTCGAGATACAACGTGTAGTTTTGGAGATACAAGCTAATTTTGTACTATGCGTTATTTCTTCTCGTAAAGAGTTTCCAATGCCTACGTATATGTCTTTACTCTGCAAAACTGTATTTCCTTATGAAGTGGTATTCTTACATATCCTTTCGAGAGAAAACTGTCCTGTGCCTTCTCTTTTGAGGCTACACACTTAGACATACACGCAACATGAAAGCTTTTCGATTTACAACGTGTTGTTTAGGAAAAACAAGATAATTTCGCACGATGCGGGATTTCCTTAAAACGTGATTTTCTGAAAAATTTTGACGAAAGAAAATTCTCCTTTTGGTTCTCTTTAGATGCTACATGTTAAGACGTACACGCCACAACAATTCTTTTCGAGATACAACGTGTAGTTTTGGAGATACAAGCTAATTTTGTACGATGCGTTATTTCTTCTCGTAAAGAGTTTCCAACGCGTACGTATATGTCTTTACTCTGCAAAACTGTATTTCCTTATGAAGTGGTATTCTTACATATCCTTTCGAGAGAAAACTGTCCTGTGCCTTCTCTTTTGAGGCTACACACTTAGACATACACGCAACATGAAAGCTTTTCGACTTACAACGTGTTGTTTAGGAAAAACAAGATAATTTCGCAGGATGCGGGATTTCCTTAAAACGTGATTTTCTGAAAAATTTTGACGAAAGAAAATTCTCCTTTTGGTTCTATTTAGATGCTACATGTTAAGACGTACACGCCACAACAATTCTTTTCGAGATACAACGTGTAGTTTTGGAGATACATGCTAATTTTGTACGATGCGTTATTTCTTCTCGTAAAGAGTTTCCAATGCGTACGTATATGTCTTTACTCTGCAAAACTGTATTTCCTTATGAAGTGGTATTCTTACATATCCTTTCGAGAGAAAACTGTCCTGTGCCTTCTCTTTTGAGGCTACACACTTAGACATACACGCAACATGAAAGCTTTTCGACTTACAACGTGTTGTTTAGGAAAAACAAGATAATTTCGCAGGATGCGGGATTTCCTTAAAACGTGATTTTCTGAAAAATTTTGACGAAAGAAAATTCTCCTTTTGGTTCTCTTTAGATGCTACATGTTAAGACGTACACGCCACAACAATTCTTTTTGAGATACAACGTGTAGTTTTGGAGATACAAGCTAATCTTGTACGATGCGTTATTTCTTCTTGTAAAGAGTTTCCAATGCGTACGTATATGTCTTTACTCTGCAAAACTGTATTTCCTTATGAAGTGGTATTCTTACATATCCTTTCGAGAGAAAACTGTCCTGTGCCTTCTCTTTTGAGGCTACACACTTAGACATACACGCAACATGAAACCTTTTCGACTTACAACGTGTTGTTTAGGAAAAACAAGATAATTTCGCAGGATTCGGGATTTCCTTAAAACGTGATTTTCTGAAAAATTTTGACGAAAGAAAATTCTCCTTTTGGTTCTCTTTAGATGCTACATGTTAAGACGTACACGCCACAACAATTCTTTTCGAGATACAACGTGTAGTTTTGGAGATACAAGCTAATTTTGTACGATGCGTTATTTCTTCTCGTAAAGAGTTTCCAATGCGTACGTATATGTCTTTACTCTGCAAAACTGTATTTCCTTATGAAGTGGTATTCTTACATATCCTTTCGAGAGAAAACTGTCCTGTGCCTTCTCTTTTGAGGCTACACACTTAGACATACACGCAACATGAAAGCTTTTCGACTTACAACGTGTTGTTTAGGAAAAACAAGATAATTTCGCACGATGGGGGATTTCCTTAAAACGTGATTTTCTGAAAAATTTTGACGATAGAAAATTCTCCTTTTGGTTCTCCTTAGATGCTACATGTTAAGACGTACACGCCACAACAATTCTTTTCGAGATACAACGTGTAGTTTTGGAGATACAAGCTAATTTTGTACGATGCGTTATTTCTTCTCGTAAAGAGTTTCCAATGCGTACGTATATGTCTTTACTCTGCAAAACTGTATTTCCTTATGAAGTGGTATTCTTACATATCCTTTCGAGAGAAAACTGTCCTGTGCCTTCTCTTTTGAGGATACACACTTAGACATACACGCAACATGAAAGCTTTTCGACTTACAACGTGTTGTTTAGGAAAAACAAGATAATTTCGCACGATGCGGGATTTCCTTAAAACGTGATTTTCTGAAAAATTTTGACGAAAGAAAATTCTCCTTTTGGTTCTCTTTAGATGCTACATGTTAAAACGTACACGCCACAACAATTCTTTTCGAGATACAACGTGTAGTTTTGGAGATACAAGCTAATTTTGTACGATGCGTTATTTCTTCTCGTAAAGAGTTTCCAATGCGTACGTATATGTCTTTACTCTGCAAAACTGTATTTCCTTATGAAGTGGTATTCTTACATATCCTTTCGAGAGAAAACTGTCCTGTGCCTTCTCTTTTGAGGCTACACACTTAGACATACACGCAACATGAAAGCTTTTCGACTTACAACGTGTTGTTTAGGAAAAACAAGATAATTTCGCACGATGCGGGATTTCCTTAAAACGTGATTTTCTGAAAAATTTTGACGAAAGAAAATTCTCCTTTTGGTTCTCCTTAGATGCTACATGTTAAGACGTACACGCCACAACAATTCTTTTCGAGATACAACGTGTAGTTTTGGAGATACAAGCTAATTTTGTAGGATGCGTTATTTCTTCTCGTAAAGAGTTTCCAATGCGTACGTATATGTCTTTACTCTGCAAAACTGTATTTCCTTATGAAGTGGTATTCTTACATATCCTTTCGAGAGAAAACTGTCCTGTGCCTTCTCTTTTGAGGCTACACACTTAGACATACACGCAACATGAAAGCTTTTCGACTTACAACGTGTTGTTTAGGAAAAACAAGATAATTTCGCACGATGCGGGATTTCCTTAAAACGTGATTTTCTGAAAAATTTTGACGAAAGAAAATTCTCCTTTTGGTTCTCCTTAGATGCTACATGTTAAGACGTACACGCCACAACAATTCTTTTCGAGATACAACGTGTAGTTTTGGAGATACAAGCTAATTTTGTACTATGCGTTATTTCTTCTCGTAAAGAGTTTCCAATGCGTACGTATATGTCTTTACTCTGCAAAACTGTATTTCCTTATGAAGTGGTATTCTTACATATCCTTTCGAGAGAAAACTGTCCTGTGCCTTCTCTTTTGAGGCTACACACTTAGACATACACGCAACATGAAAGCTTTTCGACTTACAACGTGTTGTTTAGGAAAAACAAGATAATTTCGCACGATGCGGGATTTCCTTAAAACGTGATTTTCTGAAAAATTTTGACGAAAGAAAATTCTCCTTTTGGTTCTCTTTAGATGCTACATGTTAAGACGTACACGCCACAACAATTCTTTTCGAGATACAACGTGTAGTTTTGGAGATACAAGCTAATTTTGTACTATGCGTTATTTCTTCTCGTAAAGAGTTTCCAATGCGTACGTATATGTCTTTACTCTGCAAAACTGTATTTCCTTATGAAGTGGTATTCTTACATATCCTTTCGAGAGAAAACTGTCCTGTGCCTTCTCTTTTGAGGCTACACTCTTAGACATACACGCAACATGAAAGCTTTTCGACTTACAACGTGTTGTTTAGGAAAAACAAGATAATTTCGCACTATGCGGGATTTCCTTAAAACGTGATTTTCTGAAAAATTTTGACGAAAGATAATTCTCCTTTTGGTTCTCTTTAGATGCTACATGTTAAGACGCACACGCCACAACAATTCTTTTCCAGATACAACGTGTAGTTTTGGAGATACAAGCTAATTTTGTACGATGCGTTATTTCTTCTCGTAAAGAGTTTCCAATGCGTACGTATATGTCTTTACTCTGCAAAACTGTACTTCCTTATAACGGGGTATTCTTACATATCCTTTCGAGAGAAAACTGTCCTGTGCCTTCTCTTTTGAGGCTACACACTTAGACATACACGCAACATGAAAGCTTTTCGACTTACAACGTGTTGTTTAGGAAAAACAAGATAATTTCGCACGATGCGGGATTTCCTTAAAACGTGATTTTCTGAAAAATTTTGACGAAAGAAAATTCTCCTTTTGGTTCTCTTTAGATGCTACATGTTAAGACGTACACGCCACAACAATTCTTTTCGAGATACAACGTGTAGTTTTGGAGATACAAGCTAATTTTGTACTATGCGTTATTTCTTCTCGTAAAGAGTTTCCAATGCCTACGTATATGTCTTTACTCTGCAAAACTGTATTTCCTTATGAAGTGGTATTCTTACATATCCTTTCGAGAGAAAACTGTCCTGTGCCTTCTCTTTTGAGGCTACACACTTAGACATACACGCAACATGAAAGCTTTTCGATTTACAACGTGTTGTTTAGGAAAAACAAGATAATTTCGCACGATGCGGGATTTCCTTAAAACGTGATTTTCTGAAAAATTTTGACGAAAGAAAATTCTCCTTTTGGTTCTCTTTAGATGCTACATGTTAAGACGTACACGCCACAACAATTCTTTTCGAGATACAACGTGTAGTTTTGGAGATACAAGCTAATTTTGTACGATGCGTTATTTCTTCTCGTAAAGAGTTTCCAATGCGTACGTATATGTCTTTACTCTGCAAAACTGTATTTCCTTATGAAGTGGTATTCTTACATATCCTTTCGAGAGAAAACTGTCCTGTGCCTTCTCTTTTGAGGCTACACACTTAGACATACACGCAACATGAAAGCTTTTCGACTTACAACGTGTTGTTTAGGAAAAACAAGATAATTTCGCAGGATGCGGGATTTCCTTAAAACGTGATTTTCTGAAAAATTTTGACGAAAGAAAATTCTCCTTTTGGTTCTCTTTAGATGCTACATGTTAAGACGTACACGCCACAACAATTCTTTTTGAGATACAACGTGTAGTTTTGGAGATACAAGCTAATTTTGTACGATGCGTTATTTCTTCTTGTAAAGAGTTTCCAATGCGTACGTATATGTCTTTACTCTGCAAAACTGTATTTCCTTATGAAGTGGTATTCTTACATATCCTTTCGAGAGAAAACTGTCCTGTGCCTTCTCTTTTGAGGCTACACACTTAGACATACACGCAACATGAAAGCTTTTCGACTTACAACGTGTTGTTTAGGAAAAACAAGATAATTTCGCAGGATTCGGGATTTCCTTAAAACGTGATTTTCTGAAAAATTTTGACGAAAGAAAATTCTCCTTTTGGTTCTCTTTAGATGCTACATGTTAAGACGTACACGCCACAACAATTCTTTTCGAGATACAACGTGTAGTTTTGGAGATACAAGCTAATTTTGTACGACGCGTTATTTCTTCTCGTAAAGAGTTTCCAATGCGTACGTATATGTCTTTACTCTGCAAAACTGTATTTCCTTATGAAGTGGTATTCTTACATATCCTTTCGAGAGAAAACTGTCCTGTGCCTTCTCTTTTGAGGCTACACACTTAGACATACACGCAACATGAAAGCTTTTCGACTTACAACGTGTTGTTTAGGAAAAACAAGATAATTTCGCACGATGCGGGATTTCCTTAAAACGTGATTTTCTGAAAAATTTTGACGAAAGAAAATTCTCCTTTTGGTTCTCCTTAGATGCTACATGTTAAGACGTACACGCCACAACAATTCTTTTCGAGATACAACGTGTAGTTTTGGAGATACAAGCTAATTTTGTACGATGCGTTATTTCTTCTCGTAAAGAGTTTCCAATGCGTACGTATATGTCTTTACTCTGCAAAACTGTATTTCCTTATGAAGTGGTATTCTTACATATCCTTTCGAGAGAAAACTGTCCTGTGCCTTCTCTTTTGAGGATACACACTTAGACATACACGCAACATGAAAGCTTTTCGACTTACAACGTGTTGTTTAGGAAAAACAAGATAATTTCGCACGATGCGGGATTTCCTTAAAACGTGATTTTCTGAAAAATTTTGACGAAAGAAAATTCTCCTTTTGGTTCTCTTTAGATGCTACATGTTAAAACGTACACGCCACAACAATTCTTTTCGAGATACAACGTGTAGGTTTGGAGATACAAGCTAATTTTGTACGATGCGTTATTTCTTCTCGTAAAGAGTTTCCAATGCGTACGTATATGTCTTTACTCAGCAAAACTGTATTTCCTTATGAAGTGGTATTCTTACATATCCTTTCGAGAGAAAACTGTCCTGTGCCTTCTCTTTTGAGGCTACACACTTAGACATACACGCAACATGAAAGCTTTTCGACTTACAACGTGTTGTTTAGGAAAAACAAGATAATTTCGCACGATGCGGGATTTCCTTAAAACGTGATTTTCTGAAAAATTTTGACGAAAGAAAATTCTCCTTTTGGTTCTCCTTAGATGCTACATGTTAAGACGTACACGCCACAACAATTCTTTTCGAGATACAACGTGTAGTTTTGGAGATACAAGCTAATTTTGTAGGATGCGTTATTTCTTCTCGTAAAGAGTTTCCAATGCGTACGTATATGTCTTTACTCTGCAAAACTGTATTTCCTTATGAAGTGGTATTCTTACATATCCTTTCGAGAGAAAACTGTCCTGTGCCTTCTCTTTTGAGGCTACACACTTAGACATACACGCAACATGAAAGCTTTTCGACTTACAACGTGTTGTTTAGGAAAAACAAGATAATTTCGCACGATGCGGGATTTCCTTAAAACGTGATTTTCTGAAAAATTTTGACGAAAGAAAATTCTCCTTTTGGTTCTCCTTAGATGCTACATGTTAAGACGTACACGCCACAACAATTCTTTTCGAGATACAACGTGTAGTTTTGGAGATACAAGCTAATTTTGTACTATGCGTTATTTCTTCTCGTAAAGAGTTTCCAATGCGTACGTATATGTCTTTACTCTGCAAAACTGTATTTCCTTATGAAGTGGTATTCTTACATATCCTTTCGAGAGAAAACTGTCCTGTGCCTTCTCTTTTGAGGCTACACACTTAGACATACACGCAACATGAAAGCTTTTCGACTTACAACGTGTTGTTTAGGAAAAACAAGATAATTTCGCACGATGCGGGATTTCCTTAAAACGTGATTTTCTGAAAAATTTTGACGAAAGAAAATTCTCCTTTTGGTTCTCCTTAGATGCTACATGTTAAGACGTACACGCCACAACAATTCTTTTCGAGATACAACGTGTAGTTTTGGAGATACAAGCTAATTTTGTACTATGCGTTATTTCTTCTCGTAAAGAGTTTCCAATGCGTACGTATATGTCTTTACTCTGCAAAACTGTATTTCCTTATGAAGTGGTATTCTTACATATCCTTTCGAGAGAAAACTGTCCTGTGCCTTCTCTTTTGAGGCTACACACTTAGACATACACGCAACATGAAAGCTTTTCGACTTACAACGTGTTGTTTAGGAAAAACAAGATAATTTCGCACGATGCGGGATTTCCTTAAAACGTGATTTTCTGAAAAATTTTGACGAAAGAAAATTCTCCTTTTGGTTCTCTTTAGATGCTACATGTTAAGACGTACACGCCACAACAATTCTTTTCGAGATACAACGTGTAGTTTTGGAGATACAAGCTAATTTTGTACTATGCGTTATTTCTTCTCGTAAAGAGTTTCCAATGCGTACGTATATGTCTTTACTCTGCAAAACTGTATTTCCTTATGAAGTGGTATTCTTACATATCCTTTCGAGAGAAAACTGTCCTGTGCCTTCTCTTTTGAGGCTACACTCTTAGACATACACGCAACATGAAAGCTTTTCGACTTACAACGTGTTGTTTAGGAAAAACAAGATAATTTCGCACTATGCGGGATTTCCTTAAAACGTGATTTTCTGAAAAATTTTGACGAAAGATAATTCTCCTTTTGGTTCTCTTTAGATGCTACATGTTAAGACGTACACGCCACAACAATTCTTTTCCAGATACAACGTGTAGTTTTGGAGATACAAGCTAATTTTGTACGATGCGTTATTTCTTCTCGTAAAGAGTTTCCAATGCGTACGTATATGTCTTTACTCTGCAAAACTGTACTTCCTTATAACGGGGTATTCTTACATATCCTTTCGAGAGAAAACTGTCCTGTGCCTTCTCTTTTGAGGCTACACACTTAGACATACACGCAACATGAAAGCTTTTCGACTTACAACGTGTTGTTTAGGAAAAACAAGATAATTTCGCACGATGCGGGATTTCCTTAAAACGTGATTTTCTGAAAAATTTTGACGAAAGAAAATTCTCCTTTTGGTTCTCTTTAGATGCTACATGTTAAGACGTACACGCCACAACAATTCTTTTCGAGATACAACGTGTAGTTTTGGAGATACAAGCTAATTTTGTACTATGCGTTATTTCTTCTCGTAAAGAGTTTCCAATGCCTACGTATATGTCTTTACTCTGCAAAACTGTATTTCCTTATGAAGTGGTATTCTTACATATCCTTTCGAGAGAAAACTGTCCTGTGCCTTCTCTTTTGAGGCTACACACTTAGACATACACGCAACATGAAAGCTTTTCGATTTACAACGTGTTGTTTAGGAAAAACAAGATAATTTCGCACGATGCGGGATTTCCTTAAAACGTGATTTTCTGAAAAATTTTGACGAAAGAAAATTCTCCTTTTGGTTCTCTTTAGATGCTACATGTTAAGACGTACACGCCACAACAATTCTTTTCGAGATACAACGTGTAGTTTTGGAGATACAAGCTAATTTTGTACGATGCGTTATTTCTTCTCGTAAAGAGTTTCCAATGCGTACGTATATGTCTTTACTCTGCAAAACTGTATTTCCTTATGAAGTGGTATTCTTACATATCCTTTCGAGAGAAAACTGTCCTGTGCCTTCTCTTTTGAGGCTACACACTTAGACATACACGCAACATGAAAGCTTTTCGACTTACAACGTGTTGTTTAGGAAAAACAAGATAATTTCGCAGGATGCGGGATTTCCTTAAAACGTGATTTTCTGAAAAATTTTGACGAAAGAAAATTCTCCTTTTGGTTCTCTTTAGATGCTACATGTTAAGACGTACACGCCACAACAATTCTTTTTGAGATACAACGTGTAGTTTTGGAGATACAAGCTAATTTTGTACGATGCGTTATTTCTTCTTGTAAAGAGTTTCCAATGCGTACGTATATGTCTTTACTCTGCAAAACTGTATTTCCTTATGAAGTGGTATTCTTACATATCCTTTCGAGAGAAAACTGTCCTGTGCCTTCTCTTTTGAGGCTACACACTTAGACATACACGCAACATGAAAGCTTTTCGACTTACAACGTGTTGTTTAGGAAAAACAAGATAATTTCGCAGGATTCGGGATTTCCTTAAAACGTGATTTTCTGAAAAATTTTGACGAAAGAAAATTCTCCTTTTGGTTCTCTTTAGATGCTACATGTTAAGACGTACACGCCACAACAATTCTTTTCGAGATACAACGTGTAGTTTTGGAGATACAAGCTAATTTTGTACGACGCGTTATTTCTTCTCGTAAAGAGTTTCCAATGCGTACGTATATGTCTTTACTCTGCAAAACTGTATTTCCTTATGAAGTGGTATTCTTACATATCCTTTCGAGAGAAAACTGTCCTGTGCCTTCTCTTTTGAGGCTACACACTTAGACATACACGCAACATGAAAGCTTTTCGACTTACAACGTGTTGTTTAGGAAAAACAAGATAATTTCGCACGATGCGGGATTTCCTTAAAACGTGATTTTCTGAAAAATTTTGACGAAAGAAAATTCTCCTTTTGGTTCTCCTTAGATGCTACATGTTAAGACGTACACGCCACAACAATTCTTTTCGAGATACAACGTGTAGTTTTGGAGATACAAGCTAATTTTGTACGATGCGTTATTTCTTCTCGTAAAGAGTTTCCAATGCGTACGTATATGTCTTTACTCTGCAAAACTGTATTTCCTTATGAAGTGGTATTCTTACATATCCTTTCGAGAGAAAACTGTCCTGTGCCTTCTCTTTTGAGGATACACACTTAGACATACACGCAACATGAAAGCTTTTCGACTTACAACGTGTTGTTTAGGAAAAACAAGATAATTTCGCACGATGCGGGATTTCCTTAAAACGTGATTTTCTGAAAAATTTTGACGAAAGAAAATTCTCCTTTTGGTTCTCTTTAGATGCTACATGTTAAAACGTACACGCCACAACAATTCTTTTCGAGATACAACGTGTAGGTTTGGAGATACAAGCTAATTTTGTACGATGCGTTATTTCTTCTCGTAAAGAGTTTCCAATGCGTACGTATATGTCTTTACTCAGCAAAACTGTATTTCCTTATGAAGTGGTATTCTTACATATCCTTTCGAGAGAAAACTGTCCTGTGCCTTCTCTTTTGAGGCTACACACTTAGACATACACGCAACATGAAAGCTTTTCGACTTACAACGTGTTGTTTAGGAAAAACAAGATAATTTCGCACGATGCGGGATTTCCTTAAAACGTGATTTTCTGAAAAATTTTGACGAAAGAAAATTCTCCTTTTGGTTCTCCTTAGATGCTACATGTTAAGACGTACACGCCACAACAATTCTTTTCGAGATACAACGTGTAGTTTTGGAGATACAAGCTAATTTTGTAGGATGCGTTATTTCTTCTCGTAAAGAGTTTCCAATGCGTACGTATATGTCTTTACTCTGCAAAACTGTATTTCCTTATGAAGTGGTATTCTTACATATCCTTTCGAGAGAAAACTGTCCTGTGCCTTCTCTTTTGAGGCTACACACTTAGACATACACGCAACATGAAAGCTTTTCGACTTACAACGTGTTGTTTAGGAAAAACAAGATAATTTCGCACGATGCGGGATTTCCTTAAAACGTGATTTTCTGAAAAATTTTGACGAAAGAAAATTCTCCTTTTGGTTCTCCTTAGATGCTACATGTTAAGACGTACACGCCACAACAATTCTTTTCGAGATACAACGTGTAGTTTTGGAGATACAAGCTAATTTTGTACTATGCGTTATTTCTTCTCGTAAAGAGTTTCCAATGCGTACGTATATGTCTTTACTCTGCAAAACTGTATTTCCTTATGAAGTGGTATTCTTACATATCCTTTCGAGAGAAAACTGTCCTGTGCCTTCTCTTTTGAGGCTACACACTTAGACATACACGCAACATGAAAGCTTTTCGACTTACAACGTGTTGTTTAGGAAAAACAAGATAATTTCGCACGATGCGGGATTTCCTTAAAACGTGATTTTCTGAAAAATTTTGACGAAAGAAAATTCTCCTTTTGGTTCTCTTTAGATGCTACATGTTAAGACGTACACGCCACAACAATTCTTTTCGAGATACAACGTGTAGTTTTGGAGATACAAGCTAATTTTGTACTATGCGTTATTTCTTCTCGTAAAGAGTTTCCAATGCGTACGTATATGTCTTTACTCTGCAAAACTGTATTTCCTTATGAAGTGGTATTCTTACATATCCTTTCGAGAGAAAACTGTCCTGTGCCTTCTCTTTTGAGGCTACACTCTTAGACATACACGCAACATGAAAGCTTTTCGACTTACAACGTGTTGTTTAGGAAAAACAAGATAATTTCGCACTATGCGGGATTTCCTTAAAACGTGATTTTCTGAAAAATTTTGACGAAAGAAAATTCTCCTTTTGGTTCTCTTTAGATGCTACATGTTAAGACGTACACGCCACAACAATTCTTTTCCAGATACAACGTGTAGTTTTGGAGATACAAGCTAATTTTGTACGATGCGTTATTTCTTCTCGTAAAGAGTTTCCAATGCGTACGTATATGTCTTTACTCTGCAAAACTGTACTTCCTTATAACGGGGTATTCTTACATATCCTTTCGAGAGAAAACTGTCCTGTGCCTTCTCTTTTGAGGCTACACACTTAGACATACACGCAACATGAAAGCTTTTCGACTTACAACGTGTTGTTTAGGAAAAACAAGATAATTTCGCACGATGCGGGATTTCCTTAAAACGTGATTTTCTGAAAAATTTTGACGAAAGAAAATTCTCCTTTTGGTTCTCTTTAGATGCTACATGTTAAGACGTACACGCCACAACAATTCTTTTCGAGATACAACGTGTAGTTTTGGAGATACAAGCTAATTTTGTACTATGCGTTATTTCTTCTCGTAAAGAGTTTCCAATGCCTACGTATATGTCTTTACTCTGCAAAACTGTATTTCCTTATGAAGTGGTATTCTTACATATCCTTTCGAGAGAAAACTGTCCTGTGCCTTCTCTTTTGAGGCTACACACTTAGACATACACGCAACATGAAAGCTTTTCGATTTACAACGTGTTGTTTAGGAAAAACAAGATAATTTCGCACGATGCGGGATTTCCTTAAAACGTGATTTTCTGAAAAATTTTGACGAAAGAAAATTCTCCTTTTGGTTCTCTTTAGATGCTACATGTTAAGACGTACACGCCACAACAATTCTTTTCGAGATACAACGTGTAGTTTTGGAGATACAAGCTAATTTTGTACGATGCGTTATTTCTTCTCGTAAAGAGTTTCCAATGCGTACGTATATGTCTTTACTCTGCAAAACTGTATTTCCTTATGAAGTGGTATTCTTACATATCCTTTCGAGAGAAAACTGTCCTGTGCCTTCTCTTTTGAGGCTACACACTTAGACATACACGCAACATGAAAGCTTTTCGACTTACAACGTGTTGTTTAGGAAAAACAAGATAATTTCGCAGGATGCGGGATTTCCTTAAAACGTGATTTTCTGAAAAATTTTGACGAAAGAAAATTCTCCTTTTGGTTCTCTTTAGATGCTACATGTTAAGACGTACACGCCACAACAATTCTTTTTGAGATACAACGTGTAGTTTTGGAGATACAAGCTAATTTTGTACGATGCGTTATTTCTTCTTGTAAAGAGTTTCCAATGCGTACGTATATGTCTTTACTCTGCAAAACTGTATTTCCTTATGAAGTGGTATTCTTACATATCCTTTCGAGAGAAAACTGTCCTGTGCCTTCTCTTTTGAGGCTACACACTTAGACATACACGCAACATGAAAGCTTTTCGACTTACAACGTGTTGTTTAGGAAAAACAAGATAATTTCGCACGATGCGGGATTTCCTTAAAACGTGATTTTCTGAAAAATTTTGACGAAAGAAAATTCTCCTTTTGGTTCTCTTTAGATGCTACATGTTAAGACGTACACGCCACAACAATTCTTTTCGAGATACAACGTGTAGTTTTGGAGATACAAGCTAATTTTGTACGATGCGTTATTTCTTCTCGTAAAGAGTTTCCAATGCGTACGTATATGTCTTTACTCTGCAAAACTGTATTTCCTTATGAAGTGGTATTCTTACATATCCTTTCGAGAGAAAACTGTCCTGTGCCTTCTCTTTTGAGGCTACACACTTAGACATACACGCAACATGAAAGCTTTTCGACTTACAACGTGTTGTTTAGGAAAAACAAGATAATTTCGCACGATGCGGGATTTCCTTAAAACGTGATTTTCTGAAAAATTTTGACGAAAGAAAATTCTCCTTTTGGTTCTCCTTAGATGCTACATGTTAAGACGTACACGCCACAACAATTCTTTTCGAGATACAACGTGTAGTTTTGGAGATACAAGCTAATTTTGTACGATGCGTTATTTCTTCTCGTAAAGAGTTTCCAATGCGTACGTATATGTCTTTACTCTGCAAAACTGTATTTCCTTATGAAGTGGTATTCTTACATATCCTTTCGAGAGAAAACTGTCCTGTGCCTTCTCTTTTGAGGATACACACTTAGACATACACGCAACATGAAAGCTTTTCGACTTACAACGTGTTGTTTAGGAAAAACAAGATAATTTCGCACGATGCGGGATTTCCTTAAAACGTGATTTTCTGAAAAATTTTGACGAAAGAAAATTCTCCTTTTGGTTCTCTTTAGATGCTACATGTTAAAACGTACACGCCACAACAATTCTTTTCGAGATACAACGTGTAGTTTTGGAGATACAAGCTAATTTTGTACGATGCGTTATTTCTTCTCGTAAAGAGTTTCCAATGCGTACGTATATGTCTTTACTCAGCAAAACTGTATTTCCTTATGAAGTGGTATTCTTACATATCCTTTCGAGAGAAAACTGTCCTGTGCCTTCTCTTTTGAGGCTACACACTTAGACATACACGCAACATGAAAGCTTTTCGACTTACAACGTGTTGTTTAGGAAAAACAAGATAATTTCGCACGATGCGGGATTTCCTTAAAACGTGATTTTCTGAAAAATTTTGACGAAAGAAAATTCTCCTTTTGGTTCTCCTTAGATGCTACATGTTAAGACGTACACGCCACAACAATTCTTTTCGAGATACAACGTGTAGTTTTGGAGATACAAGCTAATTTTGTAGGATGCGTTATTTCTTCTCGTAAAGAGTTTCCAATGCGTACGTATATGTCTTTACTCTGCAAAACTGTATTTCCTTATGAAGTGGTATTCTTACATATCCTTTCGAGAGAAAACTGTCCTGTGCCTTCTCTTTTGAGGCTACACACTTAGACATACACGCAACATGAAAGCTTTTCGACTTACAACGTGTTGTTTAGGAAAAACAAGATAATTTCGCAGGATGCGGGATTTCCTTAAAACGTGATTTTCTGAAAAATTTTGACGAAAGAAAATTCTCCTTTTGGTTCTCTTTAGATGCTACATGTTAAGACGTACACGCCACAACAATTCTTTTCGAGATACAACGTGTAGTTTTGGAGATACAAGCTAATTTTGTACGATGCGTTATTTCTTCTTGTAAAGAGTTTCCAATGCGTACGTATATGTCTTTACTCTGCAAAACTGTATTTCCTTATGAAGTGGTATTCTTACATATCCTTTCGAGAGAAAACTGTCCTGTGCCTTCTCTTTTGAGGCTACACACTTAGACATACACGCAACATGAAAGCTTTTCGACTTACAACGTGTTGTTTAGGAAAAACAAGATAATTTCGCACGATGCGGGATTTCCTTAAAACGTGATTTTCTGAAAAATTTTGACGAAAGAAAATTCTCCTTTTGGTTCTCTTTAGATGCTACATGTTAAGACGTACACGCCACAACAATTCCTTTCGAGATACAACGTGTAGTTTTGGAGATACAAGCTAATTTTTTACGATGTGTTATTTCTTCTCCTAAAGAGTTTCCAATGCGTACGTATATGTCTTTACTCTGCAAAACTGTATTTCCTTATGAAGTGGTATTCTTACATATCCTTTCGAGAGAAAACTGTCCTGTGCCTTCTCTTTTGAGGCTACACACTTAGACATACACGCAACATGAAAGCTTTTCGACTTACAATGTGTTGTTTAGGAAAAACAAGATAATTTCGCACGATGCGGGATTTCCTTAAAACGTGATTTTCTGAAAAATTTTGACGAAAGAAAATTATCCTTTTGGGTCTCTTTAGATGCTACATGTTAAGATGTACACGCCACAACAATTCTTTTCGAGATACAATGTGTAGTTTTGGAGATACAAGCTAATTTTGTACTATGCGTTATTTCTTCTCATAAAGAGTTTCCAATGCGTACGTATATGTCTTTACTCTGCAAAACTGTATTTCCTTATGAAGTGGTATTCTTACATATCCTTTCGAGAGAAAACTGTCCTGTGCCTTCTCTTTTGAGGCTACACACTTAGACATACACGCAACATGAAAGCTTTTCGACTTACAACGTGTTGTTTAGGAAAAACAAGATAATTTCGCACGATGCGGGATTTCCTTAAAACGTGATTTTCTGAAAAATTTTGACGAAAGAAAATTCTCCTTTTGGTTCTCTTTAGATGCTACATGTTAAGACGTACACGCCACAACAATTCTTTTCGAGATACAACGTGTAGTTTTGGAGATACAAGCTAATTTTGTACTATGCGTTATTTCTTCTCGTAAAGAGTTTCCAATGCGTACGTATATGTCTTTACTCTGCAAAACTGTATTTCCTTATGAAGTGGTATTCTTACATATCCTTTCGAGAGAAAACTGTCCTGTGCCTTCTCTTTTGAGGCTACACACTTAGACATACACGCAACATGAAAGCTTTTCGACTTACAACGTGTTGTTTAGGAAAAACAAGATAATTTCGCAGGATGCGGGATTTCCTTAAAACGTGATTTTCTGAAAAATTTTGACGAAAGAAAATTCTCCTTTTGGTTCTCTTTAGATGCTACATGTTAAGACGTACACGCCACAACAATTCTTTTCGAGATACAACGTGTAGTTTTGGAGATACAAGCTAATTTTGTACGATGCGTTATTTCTTCTTGTAAAGAGTTTCCAATGCGTACGTATATGTCTTTACTCTGCAAAACTGTATTTCCTTATGAAGTGGTATTCTTACATATCCTTTCGAGAGAAAACTGTCCTGTGCCTTCTCTTTTGAGGCTACACACTTAGACATACACGCAACATGAAAGCTTTTCGACTTACAACGTGTTGTTTAGGAAAAACAAGATAATTTCGCACGATGCGGGATTTCCTTAAAACGTGATTTTCTGAAAAATTTTGACGAAAGAAAATTCTCCTTTTGGTTCTCTTTAGATGCTACATGTTAAGACGTACACGCCACAACAATTCTTTTCGAGATACAACGTGTAGTTTTGGAGATACAAGCTAATTTTGTACGATGCGTTATTTCTTCTCGTAAAGAGTTTCCAATGCGTACGTATATGTCTTTACTCTGCAAAACTGTATTTCCTTATGAAGTGGTATTCTTACATATCCTTTCGAGAGAAAACTGTCCTGTGCCTTCTCTTTTGAGGCTACACACTTAGACATACACGCAACATGAAAGCTTTTCGACTTACAACGTGTTGTTTAGGAAAAACAAGATAATTTCGCAGGATGCGGGATTTCCTTAAAACGTGATTTTCTGAAAAATTTTGACGAAAGAAAATTCTCCTTTTGGTTCTCTTTAGATGCTACATGTTAAGACGTACACGCCACAACAATTCTTTTTGAGATACAACGTGTAGTTTTGGAGATACAAGCTAATTTTGTACGATGCGTTATTTCTTCTTGTAAAGAGTTTCCAATGCGTACGTATATGTCTTTACTCTGCAAAACTGTATTTCCTTATGAAGTGGTATTCTTACATATCCTTTCGAGAGAAAACTGTCCTGTGCCTTCTCTTTTGAGGCTACACACTTAGACATACACGCAACATGAAAGCTTTTCGACTTACAACGTGTTGTTTAGGAAAAACAAGATAATTTCGCAGGATTCGGGATTTCCTTAAAACGTGATTTTCTGAAAAATTTTGACGAAAGAAAATTCTCCTTTTGGTTCTCTTTAGATGCTACATGTTAAGACGTACACGCCACAACAATTCTTTTCGAGATACAACGTGTAGTTTTGGAGATACAAGCTAATTTTGTACGATGCGTTATTTCTTCTCGTAAAGAGTTTCCAATGCGTACGTATATGTCTTTACTCTGCAAAACTGTATTTCCTTATGAAGTGGTATTCTTACATATCCTTTCGAGAGAAAACTGTCCTGTGCCTTCTCTTTTGAGGCTACACACTTAGACATACACGCAACATGAAAGCTTTTCGACTTACAACGTGTTGTTTAGGAAAAACAAGATAATTTCGCACGATGCGGGATTTCCTTAAAACGTGATTTTCTGAAAAATTTTGACGAAAGAAAATTCTCCTTTTGGTTCTCCTTAGATGCTACATGTTAAGACGTACACGCCACAACAATTCTTTTCGAGATACAACGTGTAGTTTTGGAGATACAAGCTAATTTTGTACGATGCGTTATTTCTTCTCGTAAAGAGTTTCCAATGCGTACGTATATGTCTTTACTCTGCAAAACTGTATTTCCTTATGAAGTGGTATTCTTACATATCCTTTCGAGAGAAAACTGTCCTGTGCCTTCTCTTTTGAGGATACACACTTAGACATACACGCAACATGAAAGCTTTTCGACTTACAACGTGTTGTTTAGGAAAAACAAGATAATTTCGCACGATGCGGGATTTCCTTAAAACGTGATTTTCTGAAAAATTTTGACGAAAGAAAATTCTCCTTTTGGTTCTCTTTAGATGCTACATGTTAAAACGTACACGCCACAACAATTCTTTTCGAGATACAACGTGTAGTTTTGGAGATACAAGCTAATTTTGTACGATGCGTTATTTCTTCTCGTAAAGAGTTTCCAATGCGTACGTATATGTCTTTACTCAGCAAAACTGTATTTCCTTATGAAGTGGTATTCTTACATATCCTTTCGAGAGAAAACTGTCCTGTGCCTTCTCTTTTGAGGCTACACACTTAGACATACACGCAACATGAAAGCTTTTCGACTTACAACGTGTTGTTTAGGAAAAACAAGATAATTTCGCACGATGCGGGATTTCCTTAAAACGTGATTTTCTGAAAAATTTTGACGAAAGAAAATTCTCCTTTTGGTTCTCCTTAGATGCTACATGTTAAGACGTACACGCCACAACAATTCTTTTCGAGATACAACGTGTAGTTTTGGAGATACAAGCTAATTTTGTAGGATGCGTTATTTCTTCTCGTAAAGAGTTTCCAATGCGTACGTATATGTCTTTACTCTGCAAAACTGTATTTCCTTATGAAGTGGTATTCTTACATATCCTTTCGAGAGAAAACTGTCCTGTGCCTTCTCTTTTGAGGCTACACACTTAGACATACACGCAACATGAAAGCTTTTCGACTTACAACGTGTTGTTTAGGAAAAACAAGATAATTTCGCAGGATGCGGGATTTCCTTAAAACGTGATTTTCTGAAAAATTTTGACGAAAGAAAATTCTCCTTTTGGTTCTCTTTAGATGCTACATGTTAAGACGTACACGCCACAACAATTCTTTTCGAGATACAACGTGTAGTTTTGGAGATACAAGCTAATTTTGTACGATGCGTTATTTCTTCTTGTAAAGAGTTTCCAATGCGTACGTATATGTCTTTACTCTGCAAAACTGTATTTCCTTATGAAGTGGTATTCTTACATATCCTTTCGAGAGAAAACTGTCCTGTGCCTTCTCTTTTGAGGCTACACACTTAGACATACACGCAACATGAAAGCTTTTCGACTTACAACGTGTTGTTTAGGAAAAACAAGATAATTTCGCACGATGCGGGATTTCCTTAAAACGTGATTTTCTGAAAAATTTTGACGAAAGAAAATTCTCCTTTTGGTTCTCTTTAGATGCTACATGTTAAGACGTACACGCCACAACAATTCCTTTCGAGATACAACGTGTAGTTTTGGAGATACAAGCTAATTTTTTACGATGTGTTATTTCTTCTCCTAAAGAGTTTCCAATGCGTACGTATATGTCTTTACTCTGCAAAACTGTATTTCCTTATGAAGTGGTATTCTTACATATCCTTTCGAGAGAAAACTGTCCTGTGCCTTCTCTTTTGAGGCTACACACTTAGACATACACGCAACATGAAAGCTTTTCGACTTACAATGTGTTGTTTAGGAAAAACAAGATAATTTCGCACGATGCGGGATTTCCTTAAAACGTGATTTTCTGAAAAATTTTGACGAAAGAAAATTATCCTTTTGGGTCTCTTTAGATGCTACATGTTAAGATGTACACGCCACAACAATTCTTTTCGAGATACAATGTGTAGTTTTGGAGATACAAGCTAATTTTGTACTATGCGTTATTTCTTCTCATAAAGAGTTTCCAATGCGTACGTATATGTCTTTACTCTGCAAAACTGTATTTCCTTATGAAGTGGTATTCTTACATATCCTTTCGAGAGAAAACTGTCCTGTGCCTTCTCTTTTGAGGCTACACACTTAGACATACACGCAACATGAAAGCTTTTCGACTTACAACGTGTTGTTTAGGAAAAACAAGATAATTTCGCACGATGCGGGATTTCCTTAAAACGTGATTTTCTGAAAAATTTTGACGAAAGAAAATTCTCCTTTTGGTTCTCTTTAGATGCTACATGTTAAGACGTACACGCCACAACAATTCTTTTCGAGATACAACGTGTAGTTTTGGAGATACAAGCTAATTTTGTACTATGCGTTATTTCTTCTCGTAAAGAGTTTCCAATGCGTACGTATATGTCTTTACTCTGCAAAACTGTATTTCCTTATGAAGTGGTATTCTTACATATCCTTTCGAGAGAAAACTGTCCTGTGCCTTCTCTTTTGAGGCTACACACTTAGACATACACGCAACATGAAAGCTTTTCGACTTACAACGTGTTGTTTAGGAAAAACAAGATAATTTCGCAGGATGCGGGATTTCCTTAAAACGTGATTTTCTGAAAAATTTTGACGAAAGAAAATTCTCCTTTTGGTTCTCTTTAGATGCTACATGTTAAGACGTACACGCCACAACAATTCTTTTCGAGATACAACGTGTAGTTTTGGAGATACAAGCTAATTTTGTACGATGCGTTATTTCTTCTTGTAAAGAGTTTCCAATGCGTACGTATATGTCTTTACTCTGCAAAACTGTATTTCCTTATGAAGTGGTATTCTTACATATCCTTTCGAGAGAAAACTGTCCTGTGCCTTCTCTTTTGAGGCTACACACTTAGACATACACGCAACATGAAAGCTTTTCGACTTACAACGTGTTGTTTAGGAAAAACAAGATAATTTCGCACGATGCGGGATTTCCTTAAAACGTGATTTTCTGAAAAATTTTGACGAAAGAAAATTCTCCTTTTGGTTCTCTTTAGATGCTACATGTTAAGACGTACACGCCACAACAATTCCTTTCGAGATACAACGTGTAGTTTTGGAGATACAAGCTAATTTTTTACGATGTGTTATTTCTTCTCCTAAAGAGTTTCCAATGCGTACGTATATGTCTTTACTCTGCAAAACTGTATTTCCTTATGAAGTGGTATTCTTACATATCCTTTCGAGAGAAAACTGTCCTGTGCCTTCTCTTTTGAGGCTACACACTTAGACATACACGCAACATGAAAGCTTTTCGACTTACAATGTGTTGTTTAGGAAAAACAAGATAATTTCGCACGATGCGGGATTTCCTTAAAACGTGATTTTCTGAAAAATTTTGACGAAAGAAAATTCTCCTTTTGGGTCTCTTTAGATGCTACATGTTAAGATGTACACGCCACAACAATTCTTTTCGAGATACAATGTGTAGTTTTGGAGATACAAGCTAATTTTGTACTATGCGTTATTTCTTCTCATAAAGAGTTTCCAATGCGTACGTATATGTCTTTACTCTGCAAAACTGTATTTCCTTATGAAGTGGTATTCTTACATATCCTTTCGAGAGAAAACTGTCCTGTGCCTTCTCTTTTGAGGCTACACACTTAGACATACACGCAACATGAAAGCTTTTCGACTTACAACGTGTTGTTTAGGAAAAACAAGATAATTTCGCACGATGCGGGATTTCCTTAAAACGTGATTTTCTGAAAAATTTTGACGAAAGAAAATTCTCCTTTTGGTTCTCTTTAGATGCTACATGTTAAGACGTACACGCCACAACAATTCTTTTCGAGATACAACGTGTAGTTTTGGAGATACAAGCTAATTTTGTACTATGCGTTATTTCTTCTCGTAAAGAGTTTCCAATGCGTACGTATATGTCTTTACTCTGCAAAACTGTATTTCCTTATGAAGTGGTATTCTTACATATCCTTTCGAGAGAAAACTGTCCTGTGCCTTCTCTTTTGAGGCTACACTCTTAGACATACACGCAACATGAAAGCTTTTCGACTTACAACGTGTTGTTTAGGAAAAACAAGATAATTTCGCACGATGCGGGATTTCCTTAAAACGTGATTTTCTGAAAAATTTTGACGAAAGAAAATTCTCCTTTTGGTTCTCTTTAGATGCTACATGTTAAGACGTACACGCCACAACAATTCTTTTCCAGATACAACGTGTAGTTTTGGAGATACAAGCTAATTTTGTACGATGCGTTATTTCTTCTCGTAAAGAGTTTCCAATGCGTACGTATATGTCTTTACTCTGCAAAACTGTACTTCCTTATAACGGGGTATTCTTACATATCCTTTCGAGAGAAAACTGTCCTGTGCCTTCTCTTTTGAGGCTACACACTTAGACATACACGCAACATGAAAGCTTTTCGACTTACAACGTGTTGTTTAGGAAAAACAAGATAATTTCGCACGATGCGGGATTTCCTTAAAACGTGATTTTCTGAAAAATTTTGACGAAAGAAAATTCTCCTTTTGGTTCTCTTTAGATGCTACATGTTAAGACGTACACGCCACAACAATTCTTTTCGAGATACAACGTGTAGTTTTGGAGATACAAGCTAATTTTGTACTATGCGTTATTTCTTCTCGTAAAGAGTTTCCAATGCGTACGTATATGTCTTTACTCTGCAAAACTGTATTTCCTTATGAAGTGGTATTCTTACATATCCTTTCGAGAGAAAACTGTCCTGTGCCTTCTCTTTTGAGGCTACACACTTAGACATACACGCAACATGAAAGCTTTTCGATTTACAACGTGTTGTTTAGGAAAAACAAGATAATTTCGCACGATGCGGGATTTCCTTAAAACGTGATTTTCTGAAAAATTTTGACGAAAGAAAATTCTCCTTTTGGTTCTCTTTAGATGCTACATGTTAAGACGTACACGCCACAACAATTCTTTTCGAGATACAACGTGTAGTTTTAGAGATACAAGCTAATTTTGTACGATGCGTTATTTCTTCTCGTAAAGAGTTTCCAATGCGTACGTATATGTCTTTACTCTGCAAAACTGTATTTCCTTATGAAGTGGTATTCTTACATATCCTTTCGAGAGAAAACTGTCCTGTGCCTTCTCTTTTGAGGCTACACACTTAGACATACACGCAACATGAAAGCTTTTCGACTTACAACGTGTTGTTTAGGAAAAACAAGATAATTTCGCAGGATGCGGGATTTCCTTAAAACGTGATTTTCTGAAAAATTTTGACGAAAGAAAATTCTCCTTTTGGTTCTCTTTAGATGCTACATGTTAAGACGTACACGCCACAACAATTCTTTTTGAGATACAACGTGTAGTTTTGGAGATACAAGCTAATTTTGTACGATGCGTTATTTCTTCTTGTAAAGAGTTTCCAATGCGTACGTATATGTCTTTACTCTGCAAAACTGTATTTCCTTATGAAGTGGTATTCTTACATATCCTTTCGAGAGAAAACTGTCCTGTGCCTTCTCTTTTGAGGCTACACACTTAGACATACACGCAACATGAAAGCTTTTCGACTTACAACGTGTTGTTTAGGAAAAACAAGATAATTTCGCAGGATTCGGGATTTCCTTAAAACGTGATTTTCTGAAAAATTTTGACGAAAGAAAATTCTCCTTTTGGTTCTCTTTAGATGCTACATGTTAAGACGTACACGCCACAACAATTCTTTTCGAGATACAACGTGTAGTTTTGGAGATACAAGCTAATTTTGTACGATGCGTTATTTCTTCTCGTAAAGAGTTTCCAATGCGTACGTATATGTCTTTACTCTGCAAAACTGTATTTCCTTATGAAGTGGTATTCTTACATATCCTTTCGAGAGAAAACTGTCCTGTGCCTTCTCTTTTGAGGCTACACACTTAGACATACACGCAACATGAAAGCTTTTCGACTTACAACGTGTTGTTTAGGAAAAACAAGATAATTTCGCACGATGCGGGATTTCCTTAAAACGTGATTTTCTGAAAAATTTTGACGAAAGAAAATTCTCCTTTTGGTTCTCCTTAGATGCTACATGTTAAGACGTACACGCCACAACAATTCTTTTCGAGATACAACGTGTAGTTTTGGAGATACAAGCTAATTTTGTACGATGCGTTATTTCTTCTCGTAAAGAGTTTCCAATGCGTACGTATATGTCTTTACTCTGCAAAACTGTATTTCCTTATGAAGTGGTATTCTTACATATCCTTTCGAGAGAAAACTGTCCTGTGCCTTCTCTTTTGAGGCTACACACTTAGACATACACGCAACATGAAAGCTTTTCGACTTACAACGTGTTGTTTAGGAAAAACAAGATAATTTCGCACGATGCGGGATTTCCTTAAAACGTGATTTTCTGAAAAATTTTGACGAAAGAAAATTCTCCTTTTGGTTCTCTTTAGATGCTACATGTTAAGACGTACACGCCACAACAATTCTTTTCGAGATACAACGTGTAGTTTTGGAGATACAAGCTAATTTTGTACGATGCGTTATTTCTTCTCGTAAAGAGTTTCCAATGCGTACGTATATGTCTTTACTCAGCAAAACTGTATTTCCTTATGAAGTGGTATTCTTACATATCCTTTCGAGAGAAAACTGTCCTGTGCCTTCTCTTTTGAGGCTACACACTTAGACATACACGCAACATGAAAGCTTTTCGACTTACAACGTGTTGTTTAGGAAAAACAAGATAATTTCGCACGATGCGGGATTTCCTTAAAACGTGATTTTCTGAAAAATTTTGACGAAAGAAAATTCTCCTTTTGGTTCTCCTTAGATGCTACATGTTAAGACGTACACCCCACAACAATTCTTTTCGAGATACAACGTGTAGTTTTGGAGATACAAGCTAATTTTGTACGATGAGTTATTTCTTCTCGTAAAGAGTTTCCAATGCGTACGTATATGTCTTTACTCTGCAAAACTGTATTTCCTTATGCAGTTGTATTCTTACATATCCTTTCGAGAGAAAACTGTCCTGTGCCTTCTCTTTTGAGGCTACACACTTAGACATACACGCAACATGAAAGCTTTTCGACTTACAATGTGTTGTTTAGGAAAAACAAGATAATTTCGCACGATGCGGGATTTCCTTAAAACGTGATTTTCTGAAAAATTTTGACGAAAGAAAATTCTCCTTTTGGGTCTCTTTAGATGCTACATGTTAAGATGTACACGCCACAACAATTCTTTTCGAGATACAATGTGTAGTTTTGGAGATACAAGCTAATTTTGTACTATGCGTTATTTCTTCTCGTAAAGAGTTTCCAATGCGTACGTATATGTCTTTACTCTGCAAAACTGTATTTCCTTATGAAGTGGTATTCTTACATATCCTTTCGAGAGAAAACTGTCCTGTGCCTTCTCTTTTGAGGCTACACACTTAGACATACACGCAACATGAAAGCTTTTCGACTTACAACGTGTTGTTTAGGAAAAACAAGATAATTTCGCACGATGCGGGATTTCCTTAAAACGTCATTTTCTGAAAAATTTTGACGAAAGAAAATTCTCCTTTTGGTTCTCTTTAGATGCTACATGTTAAGACGTACACGCCACAACAATTCTTTTCGAGATACAACGTGTAGTTTTGGAGATACAAGCTAATTTTGTACTATGCGTTATTTCTTCTCGTAAAGAGTTTCCAATGCGTACGTATATGTCTTTACTCTGCAAAACTGTATTTCCTTATGAAGTGGTATTCTTACATATCCTTTCGAGAGAAAACTGTCCTGTGCCTTCTCTTTTGAGGCTACACTCTTAGACATACACGCAACATGAAAGCTTTTCGACTTACAACGTGTTGTTTAGGAAAAACAAGATAATTTCGCACGATGCGGGATTTCCTTAAAACGTGATTTTCTGAAAAATTTTGACGAAAGAAAATTCTCCTTTTGGTTCTCTTTAGATGCTACATGTTAAGACGTACACGCCACAACAATTCTTTTTGAGATACAACGTGTAATTTTGGAGATACAAGCTAATTTTGTACGATGCGTTATTTCTTCTTGTAAAGAGTTTCCAATGCGTACGTATATGTCTTTACTCTGCAAAACTGTATTTCCTTATGAAGTGGTATTCTTACATATCCTTTCGAGAGAAAACTGTCCTGTGCCTTCTCTTTTGAGGCTACACACTTAGACATACACGCAACATGAAAGCTTTTCGACTTACAACGTGTTGTTTAGGAAAAACAAGATAATTTCGCACGATGCGGGATTTCCTTAAAACGTGATTTTCTGAAAAATTTTGACGAAAGAAAATTCTCCTTTTGGTTCTCTTTAGATGCTACATGTTAAGACGTACACGCCACAACAATTCTTTTCGAGATACAACGTGTAGTTTTGGAGATACAAGCTAATTTTGTACTATGCGTTATTTCTTCTCGTAAAGAGTTTCCAATGCGTACGTATATGTCTTTACTCTGCAAAACTGTATTTCCTTATGAAGTGGTATTCTTACATATCCTTTCGAGAGAAAACTGTCCTGTGCCTTCTCTTTTGAGGCTACACACTTAGACATACACGCAACATGAAAGCTTTTCGATTTACAACGTGTTGTTTAGGAAAAACAAGATAATTTCGCACGATGCGGGATTTCCTTAAAACGTGATTTTCTGAAAAATTTTGACGAAAGAAAATTCTCCTTTTGGTTCTCTTTAGATGCTACATGTTAAGACGTACACGCCACAACAATTCTTTTCGAGATACAACGTGTAGTTTTGGAGATACAAGCTAATTTTGTACGATGCGTTATTTCTTCTCGTAAAGAGTTTCCAATGCGTACGTATATGTCTTTACTCTGCAAAACTGTATTTCCTTATGAAGTGGTATTCTTACATATCCTTTCGAGAGAAAACTGTCCTGTGCCTTCTCTTTTGAGGCTACACACTTAGACATACACGCAACATGAAAGCTTTTCGACTTACAATGTGTTGTTTAGGAAAAACAAGATAATTTCGCAGGATGCGGGATTTCCTTAAAACGTGATTTTCTGAAAAATTTTGACGAAAGAAAATTCTCCTTTTGGTTCTCTTTAGATGCTACATGTTAAGACGTACACGCCACAACAATTCTTTTTGAGATACAACGTGTAGTTTTGGAGATACAAGCTAATTTTGTACGATGCGTTATTTCTTCTTGTAAAGAGTTTCCAATGCGTAAGTATATGTCTTTACTCTGCAAAACTGTATTTCCTTATGAAGTGGTATTCTTACATATCCTTTCGAGAGAAAACTGTCCTGTGCCTTCTCTTTTGAGGCTACACACTTAGACATACACGCAACATGAAAGCTTTTCGACTTACAACGTGTTGTTTAGGAAAAACAAGATAATTTCGCAGGATGCGGGATTTCCTTAAAACGTGATTTTCTGAAAAATTTTGACGAAAGAAAATTCTCCTTTTGGTTCTCTTTAGATGCTACATGTTAAGACGTACACGCCACAACAATTCTTTTTGAGATACAACGTGTAGTTTTGGAGATACAAGCTAATTTTGTACGATGCGTTATTTCTTCTTGTAAAGAGTTTCCAATGCGTACGTATATGTCTTTACTCTGCAAAACTGTATTTCCTTATGAAGTGGTATTCTTACATATCCTTTCGAGAGAAAACTGTCCTGTGCCTTCTCTTTTGAGGCTACACACTTAGACATACACGCAACATGAAAGCTTTTCGACTTACAACGTGTTGTTTAGGAAAAACAAGATAATTTCGCACGATGCGGGATTTCCTTAAAACGTGATTTTCTGAAAAATTTTGACGAAAGAAAATTCTCCTTTTGGTTCTCTTTAGATGCTACATGTTAAGACGTACACGCCACAACAATTCTTTTCGAGATACAACGTGTAGTTTTGGAGATACAAGCTAATTTTGTACGATGCGTTATTTCTTCTCGTAAAGAGTTTCCAATGCGTACGTATATGTCTTTACTCTGCAAAACTGTATTTCCTTATGAAGTGGTATTCTTACATATCCTTTCGAGAGAAAACTGTCCTGTGCCTTCTCTTTTGAGGCTACACACTTAGACATACACGCAACATGAAAGCTTTTCGACTTACAACGTGTTGTTTAGGAAAAACAAGATAATTTCGCACGATGCGGGATTTCCTTAAAACGTGATTTTCTGAAAAATTTTGACGAAAGAAAATTCTCCTTTTGGTTCTCCTTAGATGCTACATGTTAAGACGTACACGCCACAACAATTCTTTTCGAGATACAACGTGTAGTTTTGGAGATACAAGCTAATTTTGTACGATGCATTATTTCTTCTCGTAAAGAGTTTCCAATGCGTACGTATATGTCTTTACTCTGCAAAACTGTATTTCCTTATGAAGTGGTATTCTTACATATCCTTTCGAGAGAAAACTGTCCTGTGCCTTCTCTTTTGAGGCTACACACTTAGACATACACGCAACATGAAAGCTTTTCGACTTACAACGTGTTGTTTAGGAAAAACAAGATAATTTCGCACGATGCGGGATTTCCTTAAAACGTGATTTTCTGAAAAATTTTGACGAAAGAAAATTCTCCTTTTGGTTCTCTTTAGATGCTACATGTTAAGACGTACACGCCACAACAATTCTTTTCGAGATACAACGTGTAGTTTTGGAGATACAAGCTAATTTTGTACGATGCGTTATTTCTTCTCGTAAAGAGTTTCCAATGCGTACGTATATGTCTTTACTCAGCAAAACTGTATTTCCTTATGCAGTGGTATTCTTACATATCCTTTCGAGAGAAAACTGTCCTGTGCCTTCTCTTTTGAGGCTACACACTTAGACATACACGCAACATGAAAGCTTTTCGACTTACAACGTGTTGTTTAGGAAAAACAAGATAATTTCGCACGATGCGGGATTTCCTTAAAACGTGATTTTCTGAAAAATTTTGACGAAAGAAAATTCTCCTTTTGGTTCTCCTTAGATGCTACATGTTAAGACGTACACGCCACAACAATTCTTTTCGAGATACAACGTGTAGTTTTGGAGATACAAGCTAATTTTGTACGATGAGTTATTTCTTCTCGTAAAGAGTTTCCAATGCGTACGTATATGTCTTTACTCTGCAAAACTGTATTTCCTTATGCAGTTGTATTCTTACATATCCTTTCGAGAGAAAACTGTCCTGTGCCTTCTCTTTTGAGGCTACACACTTAGACATACACGCAACATGAAAGCTTTTCGACTTACAATGTGTTGTTTAGGAAAAACAAGATAATTTCGCACGATGCGGGATTTCCTTAAAACGTGATTTTCTGAAAAATTTTGACGAAAGAAAATTCTCCTTTTGGGTCTCTTTAGATGCTACATGTTAAGATGTACATGCCACAACAATTCTTTTCGAGATACAATGTGTAGTTTTGGAGATACAAGCTAATTTTGTACTATGCGTTATTTCTTCTCGTAAAGAGTTTCCAATGCGTACGTATATGTCTTTACTCTGCAAAACTGTATTTCCTTATGAAGTGGTATTCTTACATATCCTTTCGAGAGAAAACTGTCCTGTGCCTTCTCTTTTGAGGCTACACACTTAGACATACACGGAACATGAAAGCTTTTCGACTTACAACGTGTTGTTTAGGAAAAACAAGATAATTTCGCACGATGCGGGATTTCCTTAAAACGTGATTTTCTGAAAAATTTTGACGAAAGAAAATTCTCCTTTTGGTTCTCTTTAGATGCTACATGTTAAGACGTACACGCCACAACAATTCTTTTCGAGATACAACGTGTAGTTTTGGAGATACAAGCTAATTTTGTACTATGCGTTATTTCTTCTCGTAAAGAGTTTCCAATGCGTTCGTATATGTCTTTACTCTGCAAAACTGTATTTCCTTATGAAGTGGTATTCTTACATATCCTTTCGAGAGAAAACTGTCCTGTGCCTTCTCTTTTGAGGCTACACTCTTAGACATACACGCAACATGAAAGCTTTTCGACTTACAACGTGTTGTTTAGGAAAAACAAGATAATTTCGCACGATGCGGGATTTCCTTAAAACGTGATTTTCTGAAAAATTTTGACGAAAGAAAATTCTCCTTTTGGTTCTCTTTAGATGCTACATGTTAAGACGTACACGCCACAACAATTCTTTTTGAGATACAACGTGTAGTTTTGGAGATACAAGCTAATTTTGTACGATGCGTTATTTCTTCTTGTAAAGAGTTTCCAATGCGTACGTATATGTCTTTACTCTGCAAAACTGTATTTCCTTATGAAGTGGTATTCTTACATATCCTTTCGAGAGAAAACTGTCCTGTGCCTTCTCTTTTGAGGCTACACACTTAGACATACACGCAACATGAAAGCTTTTCGACTTACAACGTGTTGTTTAGGAAAAACAAGATAATTTCGCACGATGCGGGATTTCCTTAAAACGTGATTTTCTGAAAAATTTTGACGAAAGAAAATTCTCCTTTTGGTTCTCTTTAGATGCTACATGTTAAGACGTACACGCCACAACAATTCTTTTCGAGATACAACGTGTAGTTTTGGAGATACAAGCTAAATTTGTACTATGCGTTATTTCTTCTCGTAAAGAGTTTCCAATGCGTACGTATATGTCTTTACTCTGCAAAACTGTATTTCCTTATGAAGTGGTATTCTTACATATCCTTTCGAGAGAAAACTGTCCTGTGCCTTCTCTTTTGAGGCTACACACTTAGACATACACGCAACATGAAAGCTTTTCGATTTACAACGTGTTGTTTAGGAAAAACAAGATAATTTCGCACGATGCGGGATTTCCTTAAAACGTGATTTTCTGAAAAATTTTGACGAAAGAAAATTCTCCTTTTGGTTCTCTTTAGATGCTACATGTTAAGACGTACACGCCACAACAATTCTTTTCGAGATACAACGTGTAGTTTTGGAGATACAAGCTAATTTTGTACGATGCGTTATTTCTTCTCGTAAAGAGTTTCCAATGCGTACGTATATGTCTTTACTCTGCAAAACTGTATTTCCTTATGAAGTGGTATTCTTACATATCCTTTCGAGAGAAAACTGTCCTGTGCCTTCTCTTTTGAGGCTACACACTTAGACATACACGCAACATGAAAGCTTTTCGACTTACAACGTGTTGTTTAGGAAAAACAAGATAATTTCGCAGGATGCGGGATTTCCTTAAAACGTGATTTTCTGAAAAATTTTGACGAAAGAAAATTCTCCTTTTGGTTCTCTTTAGATGCTACATGTTAAGACGTACACGCCACAACAATTCTTTTTGAGATACAACGTGTAGTTTTGGAGATACAAGCTAATTTTGTACGATGCGTTATTTCTTCTTGTAAAGAGTTTCCAATGCGTACGTATATGTCTTTACTCTGCAAAACTGTATTTCCTTATGAAGTGGTATTCTTACATATCCTTTCGAGAGAAAACTGTCCTGTGCCTTCTCTTTTGAGGCTACACACTTAGACATACACGCAACATGAAAGCTTTTCGACTTACAACGTGTTGTTTAGGAAAAACAAGATAATTTCGCACGATGCGGGATTTCCTTAAAACGTGATTTTCTGAAAAATTTTGACGAAAGAAAATTCTCCTTTTGGTTCTCTTTAGATGCTACATGTTAAGACGTACACGCCACAACAATTCTTTTCGAGATACAACGTGTAGTTTTGGAGATACAAGCTAATTTTGTACGATGCGTTATTTCTTCTCGTAAAGAGTTTCCAATGCGTACGTATATGTCTTTACTCTGCAAAACTCTATTTCCTTATGAAGTGGTATTCTTACATATCCTTTCGAGAGAAAACTGTCCTGTGCCTTCTCTTTTGAGGCTACACACTTAGACATACACGCAACATGAAAGCTTTTCGACTTACAACGTGTTGTTTAGGAAAAACAAGATAATTTCGCACGATGCGGGATTTCCTTAAAACGTGATTTTCTGAAAAATTTTGACGAAAGAAAATTCTCCTTTTGGTTCTCTTTAGATGCTACATGTTAAGACGTACACGCCACAACAATTCTTTTTGAGATACAACGTGTAGTTTTGGAGATACAAGCTAATTTTGTACGATGCGTTATTTCTTCTTGTAAAGAGTTTCCAATGCGTACGTATATGTCTTTACTCTGCAAAACTGTATTTCCTTATGAAGTGGTATTCTTACATATCCTTTCGAGAGAAAACTGTCCTGTGCCTTCTCTTTTGAGGCTACACACTTAGACATACACGCAACATGAAAGCTTTTCGACTTACAACGTGTTGTTTAGGAAAAACAAGATAATTTCGCACGATGCGGGATTTCCTTAAAACGTGATTTTCTGAAAAATTTTGACGAAAGAAAATTCTCCTTTTGGTTCTCTTTAGATGCTACATGTTAAGACGTACACGCCACAACAATTCTTTTCGAGATACAACGTGTAGTTTTGGAGATACAAGCTAAATTTGTACTATGCGTTATTTCTTCTCGTAAAGAGTTTCCAATGCGTACGTATATGTCTTTACTCTGCAAAACTGTATTTCCTTATGAAGTGGTATTCTTACATATCCTTTCGAGAGAAAACTGTCCTGTGCCTTCTCTTTTGAGGCTACACACTTAGACATACACGCAACATGAAAGCTTTTCGATTTACAACGTGTTGTTTAGGAAAAACAAGATAATTTCGCACGATGCGGGATTTCCTTAAAACGTGATTTTCTGAAAAATTTTGACGAAAGAAAATTCTCCTTTTGGTTCTCTTTAGATGCTACATGTTAAGACGTACACGCCACAACAATTCTTTTCGAGATACAACGTGTAGTTTTGGAGATACAAGCTAATTTTGTACGATGCGTTATTTCTTCTCGTAAAGAGTTTCCAATGCGTACGTATATGTCTTTACTCTGCAAAACTGTATTTCCTTATGAAGTGGTATTCTTACATATCCTTTCGAGAGAAAACTGTCCTGTGCCTTCTCTTTTGAGGCTACACACTTAGACATACACGCAACATGAAAGCTTTTCGACTTACAACGTGTTGTTTAGGAAAAACAAGATAATTTCGCAGGATGCGGGATTTCCTTAAAACGTGATTTTCTGAAAAATTTTGACGAAAGAAAATTCTCCTTTTGGTTCTCTTTAGATGCTACATGTTAAGACGTACACGCCACAACAATTCTTTTTGAGATACAACGTGTAGTTTTGGAGATACAAGCTAATTTTGTACGATGCGTTATTTCTTCTTGTAAAGAGTTTCCAATGCGTACGTATATGTCTTTACTCTGCAAAACTGTATTTCCTTATGAAGTGGTATTCTTACATATCCTTTCGAGAGAAAACTGTCCTGTGCCTTCTCTTTTGAGGCTACACACTTAGACATACACGCAACATGAAAGCTTTTCGACTTACAACGTGTTGTTTAGGAAAAACAAGATAATTTCGCACGATGCGGGATTTCCTTAAAACGTGATTTTCTGAAAAATTTTGACGAAAGAAAATTCTCCTTTTGGTTCTCTTTAGATGCTACATGTTAAGACGTACACGCCACAACAATTCTTTTCGAGATACAACGTGTAGTTTTGGAGATACAAGCTAATTTTGTACGATGCGTTATTTCTTCTCGTAAAGAGTTTCCAATGCGTACGTATATGTCTTTACTCTGCAAAACTCTATTTCCTTATGAAGTGGTATTCTTACATATCCTTTCGAGAGAAAACTGTCCTGTGCCTTCTCTTTTGAGGCTACACACTTAGACATACACGCAACATGAAAGCTTTTCGACTTACAACGTGTTGTTTAGGAAAAACAAGATAATTTCGCACGATGCGGGATTTCCTTAAAACGTGATTTTCTGAAAAATTTTGACAAAAGAAAATTCTCCTTTTGGTTCTCCTTAGATGCTACATGTTAAGACGTACACGCCACAACAATTCTTTTCGAGATACAACGTGTAGTTTTGGAGATACAAGCTAATTTTGTACGATGCGTTATTTCTTCTCGTAAAGAGTTTCCAATGCGTACATATAAGTCTTTACTCTGCAAAACTGTATTTCCTTATGAAGTGGTATTCTTACATATCCTTTCGAGAGAAAACTGTCCTGTGCCTTCTCTTTTGAGGCTACACACTTAGACATACACGCAACATGAAAGCTTTTCGACTTACAACGTGTTGTTTAGGAAAAACAAGATAATTTCGCACGATGCGGGATTTCCTTAAAACGTGATTTTCTGAAAAATTTTGACGAAAGAAAATTCTCCTTTTGGTTCTCTTTAGATGCTACATGTTAAGACGTACACGCCACAACAATTCTTTTCGAGATACAACGTGTAGTTTTGGAGATACAAGCTAATTTTGTACGATGCGTTATTTCTTCTCGTAAAGAGTTTCCAATGCGTACGTATATGTCTTTACTCTGCAAAACTGTATTTCCTTATGAAGTGGTATTCTTACATATCCTTTCGAGAGAAAACTGTCCTGTGCCTTCTCTTTTGAGGCTACACACTTAGACATACACGCAACATGAAAGCTTTTCGACTTACAACGTGTTGTTTAGGAAAAACAAGATAATTTCGCACGATGCGGGATTTCCTTAAAACGTGATTTTCTGAAAAATTTTGACGAAAGAAAATTCTCCTTTTGGTTCTCTTTAGATGCTACATGTTAAGACGTACACGCCACAACAATTCTTTTCGAGATACAACGTGTAGTTTTGGAGATACAAGCTAATTTTGTACTATGCGTTATTTCTTCTCGTAAAGAGTTTCCAATGCGTTCGTATATGTCTTTACTCTGCAAAACTGTATTTCCTTATGAAGTGGTATTCTTACATATCCTTTCGAGAGAAAACTGTCCTGTGCCTTCTCTTTTGAGGCTACACTCTTAGACATACACACAACATGAAAGCTTTTCGACTTACAACGTGTTGTTTAGGAAAAACAAGATAATTTCGCACGATGCGGGATTTCCTTAAAACGTGATTTTCTGAAAAATTTTGACGAAAGAAAATTCTCCTTTTGGTTCTCTTTAGATGCTACATGTTAAGACGTACACGCCACAACAATTCTTTTTGAGATACAACGTGTAGTTTTGGAGATACAAGCTAATTTTGTACGATGCGTTATTTCTTCTTGTAAAGAGTTTCCAATGCGTACGTATATGTCTTTACTCTGCAAAACTGTATTTCCTTATGAAGTGGTATTCTTACATATCCTTTCGAGAGAAAACTGTCCTGTGCCTTCTCTTTTGAGGCTACACACTTAGACATACACGCAACATGAAAGCTTTTCGACTTACAACGTGTTGTTTAGGAAAAACAAGATAATTTCGCACGATGCGGGATTTCCTTAAAACGTGATTTTCTGAAAAATTTTGACGAAAGAAAATTCTCCTTTTGGTTCTCTTTAGATGCTACATGTTAAGACGTACACGCCACAACAATTCTTTTCGAGATACAACGTGTAGTTTTGGAGATACAAGCTAATTTTGTACTATGCGTTATTTCTTCTCGTAAAGAGTTTCCAATGCGTACGTATATGTCTTTACTCTGCAAAACTGTATTTCCTTATGAAGTGGTATTCTTACATATCCTTTCGAGAGAAAACTGTCCTGTGCCTTCTCTTTTGAGGCTACACACTTAGACATACACGCAACATGAAAGCTTTTCGATTTACAACGTGTTGTTTAGGAAAAACAAGATAATTTCGCACGATGCGGGATTTCCTTAAAACGTGATTTTCTGAAAAATTTTGACGAAAGAAAATTCTCCTTTTGGTTCTCTTTAGATGCTACATGTTAAGACGTACACGCCACAACAATTCTTTTCGAGATACAACGTGTAGTTTTGGAGATACAAGCTAATTTTGTACGATGCGTTATTTCTTCTCGTAAAGAGTTTCCAATGCGTACGTATATGTCTTTACTCTGCAAAACTGTATTTCCTTATGAAGTGGTATTCTTACATATCCTTTCGAGAGAAAACTGTCCTGTGCCTTCTCTTTTGAGGCTACACACTTAGACATACACGCAACATGAAAGCTTTTCGACTTACAACGTGTTGTTTAGGAAAAACAAGATAATTTCGCAGGATGCGGGATTTCCTTAAAACGTGATTTTCTGAAAAATTTTGACGAAAGAAAATTCTCCTTTTGGTTCTCTTTAGATGCTACATGTTAAGACGTACACGCCACAACAATTCTTTTTGAGATACAACGTGTAGTTTTGGAGATACAAGCTAATTTTGTACGATGCGTTATTTCTTCTTGTAAAGAGTTTCCAATGCGTACGTATATGTCTTTACTCTGCAAAACTGTATTTCCTTATGAAGTGGTATTCTTACATATCCTTTCGAGAGAAAACTGTCCTGTGCCTTCTCTTTTGAGGCTACACACTTAGACATACACGCAACATGAAAGCTTTTCGACTTACAACGTGTTGTTTAGGAAAAACAAGATAATTTCGCACGATGCGGGATTTCCTTAAAACGTGATTTTCTGAAAAATTTTGACGAAAGAAAATTCTCCTTTTGGTTCTCTTTAGATGCTACATGTTAAGACGTACACGCCACAACAATTCTTTTCGAGATACAACGTGTAGTTTTGGAGATACAAGCTAATTTTGTACGATGCGTTATTTCTTCTCGTAAAGAGTTTCCAATGCGTACGTATATGTCTTTACTCTGCAAAACTCTATTTCCTTATGAAGTGGTATTCTTACATATCCTTTCGAGAGAAAACTGTCCTGTGCCTTCTCTTTTGAGGCTACACACTTAGACATACACGCAACATGAAAGCTTTTCGACTTACAACGTGTTGTTTAGGAAAAACAAGATAATTTCGCACGATGCGGGATTTCCTTAAAACGTGATTTTCTGAAAAATTTTGACAAAAGAAAATTCTCCTTTTGGTTCTCCTTAGATGCTACATGTTAAGACGTACACGCCACAACAATTCTTTTCGAGATACAACGTGTAGTTTTGGAGATACAAGCTAATTTTGTACGATGCGTTATTTCTTCTCGTAAAGAGTTTCCAATGCGTACATATAAGTCTTTACTCTGCAAAACTGTATTTCCTTATGAAGTGGTATTCTTACATATCCTTTCGAGAGAAAACTGTCCTGTGCCTTCTCTTTTGAGGCTACACACTTAGACATACACGCAACATGAAAGCTTTTCGACTTACAACGTGTTGTTTAGGAAAAACAAGATAATTTCGCACGATGCGGGATTTCCTTAAAACGTGATTTTCTGAAAAATTTTGACGAAAGAAAATTCTCCTTTTGGTTCTCTTTAGATGCTACATGTTAAGACGTACACGCCACAACAATTCTTTTCGAGATACAACGTGTAGTTTTGGAGATACAAGCTAATTTTGTACGATGCGTTATTTCTTCTCGTAAAGAGTTTCCAATGCGTACGTATATGTCTTTACTCTGCAAAACTGTATTTCCTTATGAAGTGGTATTCTTACATATCCTTTCGAGAGAAAACTGTCCTGTGCCTTCTCTTTTGAGGCTACACTCTTAGACATACACGCAACATGAAAGCTTTTCGACTTACAACGTGTTGTTTAGGAAAAACAAGATAATTTCGCACGATGCGGGATTTCCTTAAAACGTGATTTTCTGAAAAATTTTGACGAAAGAAAATTCTCCTTTTGGTTCTCTTTAGATGCTACATGTTAAGACGTACACGCCACAACAATTCTTTTTGAGATACAACGTGTAGTTTTGGAGATACAAGCTAATTTTGTACGATGCGTTATTTCTTCTTGTAAAGAGTTTCCAATGCGTACGTATATGTCTTTACTCTGCAAAACTGTATTTCCTTATGAAGTGGTATTCTTACATATCCTTTCGAGAGAAAACTGTCCTGTGCCTTCTCTTTTGAGGCTACACACTTAGACATACACGCAACATGAAAGCTTTTCGACTTACAACGTGTTGTTTAGGAAAAACAAGATAATTTCGCACGATGCGGGATTTCCTTAAAACGTGATTTTCTGAAAAATTTTGACGAAAGAAAATTCTCCTTTTGGTTCTCTTTAGATGCTACATGTTAAGACGTACACGCCACAACAATTCTTTTCGAGATACAACGTGTAGTTTTGGAGATACAAGCTAATTTTGTACTATGCGTTATTTCTTCTCGTAAAGAGTTTCCAATGCGTACGTATATGTCTTTACTCTGCAAAACTGTATTTCCTTATGAAGTGGTATTCTTACATATCCTTTCGAGAGAAAACTGTCCTGTGCCTTCTCTTTTGAGGCTACACACTTAGACATACACGCAACATGAAAGCTTTTCGATTTACAACGTGTTGTTTAGGAAAAACAAGATAATTTCGCACGATGCGGGATTTCCTTAAAACGTGATTTTCTGAAAAATTTTGACGAAAGAAAATTCTCCTTTTGGTTCTCTTTAGATGCTACATGTTAAGACGTACACGCCACAACAATTCTTTTCGAGATACAACGTGTAGTTTTGGAGATACAAGCTAATTTTGTACGATGCGTTATTTCTTCTCGTAAAGAGTTTCCAATGCGTACGTATATGTCTTTACTCTGCAAAACTGTATTTCCTTATGAAGTGGTATTCTTACATATCCTTTCGAGAGAAAACTGTCCTGTGCCTTCTCTTTTGAGGCTACACACTTAGACATACACGCAACATGAAAGCTTTTCGACTTACAACGTGTTGTTTAGGAAAAACAAGATAATTTCGCACGATGCGGGATTTCCTTAAAACGTGATTTTCTGAAAAATTTTGACGAAAGAAAATTCTCCTTTTGGTTCTCTTTAGATGCTACATGTTAAGACGTACACGCCACAACAATTCTTTTTGAGATACAACGTGTAGTTTTGGAGATACAAGCTAATTTTGTACGATGCGTTATTTCTTCTTGTAAAGAGTTTCCAATGCGTACGTATATGTCTTTACTCTGCAAAACTGTATTTCCTTATGAAGTGGTATTCTTACATATCCTTTCGAGAGAAAACTGTCCTGTGCCTTCTCTTTTGAGGCTACACACTTAGACATACACGCAACATGAAAGCTTTTCGACTTACAACGTGTTGTTTAGGAAAAACAAGATAATTTCGCAGGATGCGGGATTTCCTTAAAACGTGATTTTCTGAAAAATTTTGACGAAAGAAAATTCTCCTTTTGGTTCTCTTTAGATGCTACATGTTAAGACGTACACGCCACAACAATTCTTTTTGAGATACAACGTGTAGTTTTGGAGATACAAGCTAATTTTGTACGATGCGTTATTTCTTCTTGTAAAGAGTTTCCAATGCGTACGTATATGTCTTTACTCTGCAAAACTGTATTTCCTTATGAAGTGGTATTCTTACATATCCTTTCGAGAGAAAACTGTCCTGTGCCTTCTCTTTTGAGGCTACACACTTAGACATACACGCAACATGAAAGCTTTTCGACTTACAACGTGTTGTTTAGGAAAAACAAGATAATTTCGCACGATGCGGGATTTCCTTAAAACGTGATTTTCTGAAAAATTTTGACGAAAGAAAATTCTCCTTTTGGTTCTCTTTAGATGCTACATGTTAAGACGTACACGCCACAACAATTCTTTTCGAGATACAACGTGTAGTTTTGGAGATACAAGCTAATTTTGTACGATGCGTTATTTCTTCTCGTAAAGAGTTTCCAATGCGTACGTATATGTCTTTACTCTGCAAAACTGTATTTCCTTATGAAGTGGTATTCTTACATATCCTTTCGAGAGAAAACTGTCCTGTGCCTTCTCTTTTGAGGCTACACACTTAGACATACACGCAACATGAAAGCTTTTCGACTTACAACGTGTTGTTTAGGAAAAACAAGATAATTTCGCACGATGCGGGATTTCCTTAAAACGTGATTTTCTGAAAAATTTTGACGAAAGAAAATTCTCCTTTTGGTTCTCCTTAGATGCTACATGTTAAGACGTACACGCCACAACAATTCTTTTCGAGATACAACGTGTAGTTTTGGAGATACAAGCTAATTTTGTACGATGCATTATTTCTTCTCGTAAAGAGTTTCCAATGCGTACGTATATGTCTTTACTCTGCAAAACTGTATTTCCTTATGAAGTGGTATTCTTACATATCCTTTCGAGAGAAAACTGTCCTGTGCCTTCTCTTTTGAGGCTACACACTTAGACATACACGCAACATGAAAGCTTTTCGACTTACAACGTGTTGTTTAGGAAAAACAAGATAATTTCGCACGATGCGGGATTTCCTTAAAACGTGATTTTCTGAAAAATTTTGACGAAAGAAAATTCTCCTTTTGGTTCTCTTTAGATGCTACATGTTAAGACGTACACGCCACAACAATTCTTTTCGAGATACAACGTGTAGTTTTGGAGATACAAGCTAATTTTGTACGATGCGTTATTTCTTCTCGTAAAGAGTTTCCAATGCGTACGTATATGTCTTTACTCAGCAAAACTGTATTTCCTTATGCAGTGGTATTCTTACATATCCTTTCGAGAGAAAACTGTCCTGTGCCTTCTCTTTTGAGGCTACACACTTAGACATACACGCAACATGAAAGCTTTTCGACTTACAACGTGTTGTTTAGGAAAAACAAGATAATTTCGCACGATGCGGGATTTCCTTAAAACGTGATTTTCTGAAAAATTTTGACGAAAGAAAATTCTCCTTTTGATTCTCCTTAGATGCTACATGTTAAGACGTACACGCCACAACAATTCTTTTCGAGATACAACGTGTAGTTTTGGAGATACAAGCTAATTTTGTACGATGAGTTATTTCTTCTCGTAAAGAGTTTCCAATGCGTACGTATATGTCTTTACTCTGCAAAACTGTATTTCCTTATGCAGTTGTATTCTTACATATCCTTTCGAGAGAAAACTGTCCTGTGCCTTCTCTTTTGAGGCTACACACTTAGACATACACGCAACATGAAAGCTTTTCGACTTACAATGTGTTGTTTAGGAAAAACAAGATAATTTCGCACGATGCGGGATTTCCTTAAAACGTGATTTTCTGAAAAATTTTGACGAAAGAAAATTCTCCTTTTGGGTCTCTTTAGATGCTACATGTTAAGATGTACACGCCACAACAATTCTTTTCGAGATACAATGTGTAGTTTTGGAGATACAAGCTAATTTTGTACTATGCGTTATTTCTTCTCGTAAAGAGTTTCCAATGCGTACGTATATGTCTTTACTCTGCAAAACTGTATTTCCTTATGAAGTGGTATTCTTACATATCCTTTCGAGAGAAAACTGTCCTGTGCCTTCTCTTTTGAGGCTACACACTTAGACATACACGCAACATGAAAGCTTTTCGACTTACAACGTGTTGTTTAGGAAAAACAAGATAATTTCGCACGATGCGGGATTTCCTTAAAACGTGATTTTCTGAAAAATTTTGACGAAAGAAAATTCTCCTTTTGGTTCTCTTTAGATGCTACATGTTAAGACGTACACGCCACAACAATTCTTTTCGAGATACAACGTGTAGTTTTGGAGATACAAGCTAATTTTGTACTATGCGTTATTTCTTCTCGTAAAGAGTTTCCAATGCGTTCGTATATGTCTTTACTCTGCAAAACTGTATTTCCTTATGAAGTGGTATTCTTACATATCCTTTCGAGAGAAAACTGTCCTGTGCCTTCTCTTTTGAGGCTACACTCTTAGACATACACGCAACATGAAAGCTTTTCGACTTACAACGTGTTGTTTAGGAAAAACAAGATAATTTCGCACGATGCGGGATTTCCTTAAAACGTGATTTTCTGAAAAATTTTGACGAAAGAAAATTCTCCTTTTGGTTCTCTTTAGATGCTACATGTTAAGACGTACACGCCACAACAATTCTTTTTGAGATACAACGTGTAGTTTTGGAGATACAAGCTAATTTTGTACGATGCGTTATTTCTTCTTGTAAAGAGTTTCCAATGCGTACGTATATGTCTTTACTCTGCAAAACTGTATTTCCTTATGAAGTGGTATTCTTACATATCCTTTCGAGAGAAAACTGTCCTGTGCCTTCTCTTTTGAGGCTACACACTTAGACATACACGCAACATGAAAGCTTTTCGACTTACAACGTGTTGTTTAGGAAAAACAAGATAATTTCGCACGATGCGGGATTTCCTTAAAACGTGATTTTCTGAAAAATTTTGACGAAAGAAAATTCTCCTTTTGGTTCTCTTTAGATGCTACATGTTAAGACGTACACGCCACAACAATTCTTTTCGAGATACAACGTGTAGTTTTGGAGATACAAGCTAATTTTGTACTATGCGTTATTTCTTCTCGTAAAGAGTTTCCAATGCGTACGTATATGTCTTTACTCTGCAAAACTGTATTTCCTTATGAAGTGGTATTCTTACATATCCTTTCGAGAGAAAACTGTCCTGTGCCTTCTCTTTTGAGGCTACACACTTAGACATACACGCAACATGAAAGCTTTTCGATTTACAACGTGTTGTTTAGGAAAAACAAGATAATTTCGCACGATGCGGGATTTCCTTAAAACGTGATTTTCTGAAAAATTTTGACGAAAGAAAATTCTCCTTTTGGTTCTCTTTAGATGCTACATGTTAAGACGTACACGCCACAACAATTCTTTTCGAGATACAACGTGTAGTTTTGGAGATACAAGCTAATTTTGTACGATGCGTTATTTCTTCTCGTAAAGAGTTTCCAATGCGTACGTATATGTCTTTACTCTGCAAAACTGTATTTCCTTATGAAGTGGTATTCTTACATATCCTTTCGAGAGAAAACTGTCCTGTGCCTTCTCTTTTGAGGCTACACACTTAGACATACACGCAACATGAAAGCTTTTCGACTTACAACGTGTTGTTTAGGAAAAACAAGATAATTTCGCACGATGCGGGATTTCCTTAAAACGTGATTTTCTGAAAAATTTTGACGAAAGAAAATTCTCCTTTTGGTTCTCTTTAGATGCTACATGTTAAGACGTACACGCCACAACAATTCTTTTCGAGATACAACGTGTAGTTTTGGAGATACAAGCTAATTTTGTACGATGCGTTATTTCTTCTCGTAAAGAGTTTCCAATGCGTACGTATATGTCTTTACTCTGCAAAACTCTATTTCCTTATGAAGTGGTATTCTTACATATCCTTTCGAGAGAAAACTGTCCTGTGCCTTCTCTTTTGAGGCTACACACTTAGACATACACGCAACATGAAAGCTTTTCGACTTACAACGTGTTGTTTAGGAAAAACAAGATAATTTCGCACGATGCGGGATTTCCTTAAAACGTGATTTTCTGAAAAATTTTGACAAAAGAAAATTCTCCTTTTGGTTCTCCTTAGATGCTACATGTTAAGACGTACACGCCACAACAATTCTTTTCGAGATACAACGTGTAGTTTTGGAGATACAAGCTAATTTTGTACGATGCGTTATTTCTTCTCGTAAAGAGTTTCCAATGCGTACATATAAGTCTTTACTCTGCAAAACTGTATTTCCTTATGAAGTGGTATTCTTACATATCCTTTCGAGAGAAAACTGTCCTGTGCCTTCTCTTTTGAGGCTACACACTTAGACATACACGCAACATGAAAGCTTTTCGACTTACAACGTGTTGTTTAGGAAAAACAAGATAATTTCGCACGATGCGGGATTTCCTTAAAACGTGATTTTCTGAAAAATTTTGACGAAAGAAAATTCTCCTTTTGGTTCTCTTTAGATGCTACATGTTAAGACGTACACGCCACAACAATTCTTTTCGAGATACAACGTGTAGTTTTGGAGATACAAGCTAATTTTGTACGATGCGTTATTTCTTCTCGTAAAGAGTTTCCAATGCGTACGTATATGTCTTTACTCAGCAAAACTGTATTTCCTTATGAAGTGGTATTCTTACATATCCTTTCGAGAGAAAACTGTCCTGTGCCTTCTCTTTTGAGGCTACACACTTAGACATACACGCAACATGAAAGCTTTTCGACTTACAACGTGTTGTTTAGGAAAAACAAGATAATTTCGCACGATGCGGGATTTCCTTAAAACGTGATTTTCTGAAAAATTTTGACGAAAGAAAATTCTCCTTTTGGTTCTCCTTAGATGCTACATGTTAAGACGTACACGCCACAACAATTCTTTTCAAGATACAACGTGTAGTTTTGGAGATACAAGCTAATTTTGTACGATGCGTTATTTCTTCTCGTAAAGAGTTTCCAATGCGTACGTATATGTCTTTACTCTGCAAAACTGTATTTCCTTATGCAGTTGTATTCTTACATATCCTTTCGAGAGAAAACTGTCCTGTGCCTTCTCTTTTGAGGCTACACACTTAGACATACACGCAACATGAAAGCTTTTCGACTTACAACGTGTTGTTTAGGAAAAACAAGATAATTTCGCACGATGCGGGATTTCCTTAAAACGTGATTTTCTGAAAAATTTTGACGAAAGAAAATTCTCCTTTTGGTTCTCCTTAGATGCTACATGTTAAGACGTACACGCCACAACAATTCTTTTCGAGATACAACGTGTAGTTTTGGAGATACAAGCTAATTTTGTACGATGCTTTATTTCTTCTCGTAAAGAGTTTCCAATGCGTACGTATATGTCTTTACTCTGCAAAACTGTATTTCCTTATGAAGTGGTATTCTTACATATCCTTTCGAGAGAAAACTGTCCTGTGCCTTCTCTTTTGAGGCTACACACTTAGACATACACGCAACATGAAAGCTTTTCGACTTACAACGTGTTGTTTAGGAAAAACAAGATAATTTCGCACGATGCGGGATTTCCTTAAAACGTGATTTTCTGAAAAATTTTGACGAAAGAAAATTCTCCTTTTGGTTCTCCTTAGATGCTACATGTTAAGACGTACACGCCACAACAATTCTTTTCGAGATACAACGTGTAGTTTTGGAGATACAAGCTAATTTTGTACGATGCGTTATTTCTTCTCGTAAAGAGTTTCCAATGCGTACGTATATGTCTTTACTCTGCAAAACTGTATTTCCTTATGCAGTTGTATTCTTACATATCCTTTCGAGAGAAAACTGTCCTGTGCCTTCTCTTTTGAGGCTACACACTTAGACATACACGCAACATGAAAGCTTTTCGACTTACAACGTGTTGTTTAGGAAAAACAAGATAATTTCGCACGATGCGGGATTTCCTTAAAACGTGATTTTCTGAAAAATTTTGACGAAAGAAAATTCTCCTTTTGGTTCTCTTTAGATGCTACATGTTAAGACGTACACGCCACAACAATTCTTTTCGAGATACAACGTGTAGTTTTGGAGATACAAGCTAATTTTGTACGATGCGTTATTTCTTCTCGTAAAGAGTTTCCAATGCGTACGTATATGTCTTTACTCTGCAAAACTCTATTTCCTTATGAAGTGGTATTCTTACATATCCTTTCGAGAGAAAACTGTCCTGTGCCTTCTCTTTTGAGGCTACACACTTAGACATACACGCAACATGAAAGCTTTTCGACTTACAACGTGTTGTTTAGGAAAAACAAGATAATTTCGCAGGATGCGGGATTTCCTTAAAACGTGATTTTCTGAAAAATTTTGACGAAAGAAAATTCTCCTTTTGGTTCTCTTTAGATGCTACATGTTAAGATGTACACGCCACAACAATTCTTTTCGAGATACAATGTGTAGTTTTGGAGATACATGCTAATTTTGTACGATGCGTTATTTCTTCTCGTAAAGAGTTTCCAATGCGTACGTATATGTCTTTACTCTGCAAAACTGTATTTCCTTATGAAGTGGTATTCTTACATATCCTTTCGAGAGAAAACTGTCCTGTGCCTTCTCTTTTGAGGCTACACACTTAGACATACACGCAACATGAAAGCTTTTCGACTTACAACGTGTTGTTTAGGAAAAACAAGATAATTTCGCAAGATGCGGGATTTCCTTAAAACGTGATTTTCTGAAAAATTTTGACGAAAGAAAATTCTCCTTTTGGTTCTCTTTAGATGCTACATGTTAAGACGTACACGCCACAACAATTCTTTTCGAGATACAACGTGTAGTTTTGGAGATACAAGCTAATTTTGTACTATGCGTTATTTCTTCTCGTAAAGAGTTTCCAATGCGTACGTATATGTCTTTACTCTGCAAAACTGTATTTCCTTATGAAGTGGTATTCTTACATATCCTTTCGAGAGAAAACTGTCCTGTGCCTTCTCTTTTGAGGCTACACTCTTAGACATACACGCAACATGAAAGCTTTTCGACTTACAACGTGTTGTTTAGGAAAAACAAGATAATTTCGCACGATGCGGGATTTCCTTAAAACGTGATTTTCTGAAAAATTTTGACGAAAGAAAATTCTCCTTTTGGTTCTCTTTAGATGCTACATGTTAAGACGTACACGCCACAACAATTCTTTTCGAGATACAACGTGTAGTTTTGGAGATACAAGCTAATTTTGTACGATGCGTTATTTCTTCTCGTAAAGAGTTTCCAATGCGTACGTATATGTCTTTACTCTGCAAAACTCTATTTCCTTATGAAGTGGTATTCTTACATATCCTTTCGAGAGAAAACTGTCCTGTGCCTTCTCTTTTGAGGCTACACACTTAGACATACACGCAACATGAAAGCTTTTCGACTTACAACGTGTTGTTTAGGAAAAACAAGATAATTTCGCACGATGCGGGATTTCCTTAAAACGTGATTTTCTGAAAAATTTTGACGAAAGAAAATTCTCCTTTTGGTTCTCTTTAGATGCTACATGTTAAGACGTACACGCCACAACAATTCTTTTCGAGATACAACGTGTAGTTTTGGAGATACAAGCTAATTTTGTACGATGCGTTATTTCTTCTCGTAAAGAGTTTCCAATGCGTACGTATATGTCTTTACTCAGCAAAACTGTATTTCCTTATGCAGTGGTATTCTTACATATCCTTTCGAGAGAAAACTGTCCTGTGCCTTCTCTTTTGAGGCTACACACTTAGACATACACGCAACATGAAAGCTTTTCGACTTACAACGTGTTGTTTAGGAAAAACAAGATAATTTCGCACGATGCGGGATTTCCTTAAAACGTGATTTTCTGAAAAATTTTGACGAAAGAAAATTCTCCTTTTGGTTCTCCTTAGATGCTACATGTTAAGACGTACACGCCACAACAATTCTTTTCGAGATACAACGTGTAGTTTTGGAGATACAAGCTAATTTTGTACGATGAGTTATTTCTTCTCGTAAAGAGTTTCCAATGCATACGTATATGTCTTTACTCTGCAAAACTGTATTTCCTTATGCAGTTGTATTCTTACATATCCTTTCGAGAGAAAACTGTCCTGTGCCTTCTCTTTTGAGGCTACACACTTAGACATACACGCAACATGAAAGCTTTTCGACTTACAATGTGTTGTTTAGGAAAAACAAGATAATTTCGCACGATGCGGGATTTCCTTAAAACGTGATTTTCTGAAAAATTTTGACGAAAGAAAATTCTCCTTTTGGGTCTCTTTAGATGCTACATGTTAAGATGTACACGCCACAACAATTCTTTTCGAGATACAATGTGTAGTTTTGGAGATACAAGCTAATTTTGTACTATGCGTTATTTCTTCTCGTAAAGAGTTTCCAATGCGTACGTATATGTCTTTACTCTGCAAAACTGTATTTCCTTATGAAGTGGTATTCTTACATATCCTTTCGAGAGAAAACTGTCCTGTGCCTTCTCTTTTGAGGCTACACACTTAGACATACACGCAACATGAAAGCTTTTCGACTTACAACGTGTTGTTTAGGAAAAACAAGATAATTTCGCACGATGCGGGATTTCCTTAAAACGTGATTTTCTGAAAAATTTTGACGAAAGAAAATTCTCCTTTTGGTTCTCTTTAGATGCTACATGTTAAGACGTACACGCCACAACAATTCTTTTCGAGATACAACGTGTAGTTTTGGAGATACAAGCTAATTTTGTACTATGCGTTATTTCTTCTCGTAAAGAGTTTCCAATGCGTTCGTATATGTCTTTACTCTGCAAAACTGTATTTCCTTATGAAGTGGTATTCTTACATATCCTTTCGAGAGAAAACTGTCCTGTGCCTTCTCTTTTGAGGCTACACTCTTAGACATACACGCAACATGAAAGCTTTTCGACTTACAACGTGTTGTTTAGGAAAAACAAGATAATTTCGCACGATGCGGGATTTCCTTAAAACGTGATTTTCTGAAAAATTTTGACGAAAGAAAATTCTCCTTTTGGTTCTCTTTAGATGCTACATGTTAAGACGTACACGCCACAACAATTCTTTTTGAGATACAACGTGTAGTTTTGGAGATACAAGCTAATTTTGTACGATGCGTTATTTCTTCTTGTAAAGAGTTTCCAATGCGTACGTATATGTCTTTACTCTGCAAAACTGTATTTCCTTATGAAGTGGTATTCTTACATATCCTTTCGAGAGAAAACTGTCCTGTGCCTTCTCTTTTGAGGCTACACACTTAGACATACACGCAACATGAAAGCTTTTCGACTTACAACGTGTTGTTTAGGAAAAACAAGATAATTTCGCACGATGCGGGATTTCCTTAAAACGTGATTTTCTGAAAAATTTTGACGAAAGAAAATTCTCCTTTTGGTTCTCTTTAGATGCTACATGTTAAGACGTACACGCCACAACAATTCTTTTCGAGATACAACGTGTAGTTTTGGAGATACAAGCTAATTTTGTACTATGCGTTATTTCTTCTCGTAAAGAGTTTCCAATGCGTACGTATATGTCTTTACTCTGCAAAACTGTATTTCCTTATGAAGTGGTATTCTTACATATCCTTTCGAGAGAAAACTGTCCTGTGCCTTCTCTTTTGAGGCTACACACTTAGACATACACGCAACATGAAAGCTTTTCGACTTACAACGTGTTGTTTAGGAAAAACAAGATAATTTCGCACGATGCGGGATTTCCTTAAAACGTGATTTTCTGAAAAATTTTGACGAAAGAAAATTCTCCTTTTGGTTCTCTTTAGATGCTACATGTTAAGACGTACACGCCACAACAATTCTTTTCGAGATACAACGTGTAGTTTTGGAGATACAAGCTAATTTTGTACGATGCGTTATTTCTTCTCGTAAAGAGTTTCCAATGCGTACGTATATGTCTTTACTCTGCAAAACTGTATTTCCTTATGAAGTGGTATTCTTACATATCCTTTCGAGAGAAAACTGTCCTGTGCCTTCTCTTTTGAGGCTACACACTTAGACATACACGCAACATGAAAGCTTTTCGACTTACAACGTGTTGTTTAGGAAAAACAAGATAATTTCGCAGGATGCGGGATTTCCTTAAAACGTGATTTTCTGAAAAATTTTGACGAAAGAAAATTCTCCTTTTGGTTCTCTTTAGATGCTACATGTTAAGACGTACACGCCACAACAATTCTTTTTGAGATACAACGTGTAGTTTTGGAGATACAAGCTAATTTTGTACGATGCGTTATTTCTTCTTGTAAAGAGTTTCCAATGCGTACGTATATGTCTTTACTCTGCAAAACTGTATTTCCTTATGAAGTGGTATTCTTACATATCCTTTCGAGAGAAAACTGTCCTGTGCCTTCTCTTTTGAGGCTACACACTTAGACATACACGCAACATGAAAGCTTTTCGACTTACAACGTGTTGTTTAGGAAAAACAAGATAATTTCGCACGATGCGGGATTTCCTTAAAACGTGATTTTCTGAAAAATTTTGACGAAAGAAAATTCTCCTTTTGGTTCTCTTTAGATGCTACATGTTAAGACGTACACGCCACAACAATTCTTTTCGAGATACAACGTGTAGTTTTGGAGATACAAGCTAATTTTGTACGATGCGTTATTTCTTCTCGTAAAGAGTTTCCAATGCGTACGTATATGTCTTTACTCTGCAAAACTCTATTTCCTTATGAAGTGGTATTCTTACATATCCTTTCGAGAGAAAACTGTCCTGTGCCTTCTCTTTTGAGGCTACACACTTAGACATACACGCAACATGAAAGCTTTTCGACTTACAACGTGTTGTTTAGGAAAAACAAGATAATTTCGCACGATGCGGGATTTCCTTAAAACGTGATTTTCTGAAAAATTTTGACAAAAGAAAATTCTCCTTTTGGTTCTCCTTAGATGCTACATGTTAAGACGTACACGCCACAACAATTCTTTTCGAGATACAACGTGTAGTTTTGGAGATACAAGCTAATTTTGTACGATGCGTTATTTCTTCTCGTAAAGAGTTTCCAATGCGTACATATAAGTCTTTACTCTGCAAAACTGTATTTCCTTATGAAGTGGTATTCTTACATATCCTTTCGAGAGAAAACTGTCCTGTGCCTTCTCTTTTGAGGCTACACACTTAGACATACACGCAACATGAAAGCTTTTCGACTTACAACGTGTTGTTTAGGAAAAACAAGATAATTTCGCACGATGCGGGATTTCCTTAAAACGTGATTTTCTGAAAAATTTTGACGAAAGAAAATTCTCCTTTTGGTTCTCTTTAGATGCTACATGTTAAGACGTACACGCCACAACAATTCTTTTCGAGATACAACGTGTAGTTTTGGAGATACAAGCTAATTTTGTACGATGCGTTATTTCTTCTCGTAAAGAGTTTCCAATGCGTACGTATATGTCTTTACTCAGCAAAACTGTATTTCCTTATGAAGTGGTATTCTTACATATCCTTTCGAGAGAAAACTGTCCTGTGCCTTCTCTTTTGAGGCTACACACTTAGACATACACGCAACATGAAAGCTTTTCGACTTACAACGTGTTGTTTAGGAAAAACAAGATAATTTCGCAAGATGCGGGATTTCCTTAAAACGTGATTTTCTGAAAAATTTTGACGAAAGAAAATTCTCCTTTTGGTTCTCCTTAGATGCTACATGTTAAGACGTACACGCCACAACAATTCTTTTCAAGATACAACGTGTAGTTTTGGAGATACAAGCTAATTTTGTACGATGCGTTATTTCTTCTCGTAAAGAGTTTCCAATGCGTACGTATATGTCTTTACTCTGCAAAACTGTATTTCCTTATGCAGTTGTATTCTTACATATCCTTTCGAGAGAAAACTGTCCTGTGCCTTCTCTTTTGAGGCTACACACTTAGACATACACGCAACATGAAAGCTTTTCGACTTACAACGTGTTGTTTAGGAAAAACAAGATAATTTCGCACGATGCGGGATTTCCTTAAAACGTGATTTTCTGAAAAATTTTGACGAAAGAAAATTCTCCTTTTGGTTCTCCTTAGATGCTACATGTTAAGACGTACACGCCACAACAATTCTTTTCGAGATACAACGTGTAGTTTTGGAGATACAAGCTAATTTTGTACGATGCTTTATTTCTTCTGGTAAAGAGTTTCCAATGCGTACGTATATGTCTTTACTCTGCAAAACTGTATTTCCTTATGAAGTGGTATTCTTACATATCCTTTCGAGAGAAAACTGTCCTGTGCCTTCTCTTTTGAGGCTACACACTTAGACATACACGCAACATGAAAGCTTTTCGACTTACAACGTGTTGTTTAGGAAAAACAAGATAATTTCGCACGATGCGGGATTTCCTTAAAACGTGATTTTCTGAAAAATTTTGACGAAAGAAAATTCTCCTTTTGGTTCTCTTTAGATGCTACATGTTAAGATGTACACGCCACAACAATTCTTTTCGAGATACAATGTGTAGTTTTGGAGATACATGCTAATTTTGTACGATGCGTTATTTCTTCTCGTAAAGAGTTTCCAATGCGTACGTATATGTCTTTACTCTGCAAAACTGTATTTCCTTATGAAGTGGTATTCTTACATATCCTTTCGAGAGAAAACTGTCCTGTGCCTTCTCTTTTGAGGCTACACACTTAGACATACACGCAACATGAAAGCTTTTCGACTTACAACGTGTTGTTTAGGAAAAACAAGATAATTTCGCACGATGCGGGATTTCCTTAAAACGTGATTTTCTGAAAAATTTTGACGAAAGAAAATTCTCCTTTTGGTTCTCTTTAGATGCTACATGTTAAGACGTACACGCCACAACAATTCTTTTCGAGATACAACGTGTAGTTTTGGAGATACAAGCTAATTTTGTACTATGCGTTATTTCTTCTCGTAAAGAGTTTCCAATGCGTACGTATATGTCTTTACTCTGCAAAACTGTATTTCCTTATGAAGTGGTATTCTTACATATCCTTTCGAGAGAAAACTGTCCTGTGCCTTCTCTTTTGAGGCTACACTCTTAGACATACACGCAACATGAAAGCTTTTCGACTTACAACGTGTTGTTTAGGAAAAACAAGATAATTTCGCACGATGCGGGATTTCCTTAAAACGTGATTTTCTGAAAAATTTTGACGAAAGAAAATTCTCCTTTTGGTTCTCTTTAGATGCTACATGTTAAGACGTACACGCCACAACAATTCTTTTCGAGATACAACGTGTAGTTTTGGAGATACAAGCTAATTTTGTACGATGCGTTATTTCTTCTCGTAAAGAGTTTCCAATGCGTACGTATATGTCTTTACTCTGCAAAACTCTATTTCCTTATGAAGTGGTATTCTTACATATCCTTTCGAGAGAAAACTGTCCTGTGCCTTCTCTTTTGAGGCTACACACTTAGACATACACGCAACATGAAAGCTTTTCGACTTACAACGTGTTGTTTAGGAAAAACAAGATAATTTCGCACGATGCGGGATTTCCTTAAAACGTGATTTTCTGAAAAATTTTGACGAAAGAAAATTCTCCTTTTGGTTCTCCTTAGATGCTACATGTTAAGACGTACACGCCACAACAATTCTTTTCGAGATACAACGTGTAGTTTTGGAGATACAAGCTAATTTTGTACGATGCGTTATTTCTTCTCGTAAAGAGTTTCCAATGCGTACGTATAAGTCTTTACTCTGCAAAACTGTATTTCCTTATGAAGTGGTATTCTTACATATCCTTTCGAGAGAAAACTGTCCTGTGCCTTCTCTTTTGAGGCTACACACTTAGACATACACGCAACATGAAAGCTTTTCGACTTACAACGTGTTGTTTAGGAAAAACAAGATAATTTCGCACGATGCGGGATTTCCTTAAAACGTGATTTTCTGAAAAATTTTGACGAAAGAAAATTCTCCTTTTGGTTCTCTTTAGATGCTACATGTTAAGACGTACACGCCACAACAATTCTTTTCGAGATACAACGTGTAGTTTTGGAGATACAAGCTAATTTTGTACGATGCGTTATTTCTTCTCGTAAAGAGTTTCCAATGCGTACGTATATGTCTTTACTCTGCAAAACTCTATTTCCTTATGAAGTGGTATTCTTACATATCCTTTCGAGAGAAAACTGTCCTGTGCCTTCTCTTTTGAGGCTACACACTTAGACATACACGCAACATGAAAGCTTTTCGACTTACAACGTGTTGTTTAGGAAAAACAAGATAATTTCGCACGATGCGGGATTTCCTTAAAACGTGATTTTCTGAAAAATTTTGACGAAAGAAAATTCTCCTTTTGGTTCTCCTTAGATGCTACATGTTAAGACGTACACGCCACAACAATTCTTTTCGAGATACAACGTGTAGTTTTGGAGATACAAGCTAATTTTGTACGATGCTTTATTTCTTCTCGTAAAGAGTTTCCAATGCGTACGTATATGTCTTTACTCTGCAAAACTGTATTTCCTTATGCAGTTGTATTCTTACATATCCTTTCGAGAGAAAACTGTCCTGTGCCTTCTCTTTTGAGGCTACACACTTAGACATACACGCAACATGAAAGCTTTTCGACTTACAACGTGTTGTTTAGGAAAAACAAGATAATTTCGCACGATGCGGGATTTCCTTAAAACGTGATTTTCTGAAAAATTTTGACGAAAGAAAATTCTCCTTTTGGTTCTCCTTAGATGCTACATGTTAAGACGTACACGCCACAACAATTCTTTTCGAGATACAACGTGTAGTTTTGGAGATACAAGCTAATTTTGTACGATGCTTTATTTCTTCTCGTAAAGAGTTTCCAATGCGTACGTATATGTCTTTACTCTGCAAAACTGTATTTCCTTATGAAGTGGTATTCTTACATATCCTTTCGAGAGAAAACTGTCCTGTGCCTTCTCTTTTGAGGCTACACACTTAGACATACACGCAACATGAAAGCTTTTCGACTTACAACGTGTTGTTTAGGAAAAACAAGATAATTTCGCACGATGCGGGATTTCCTTAAAACGTGATTTTCTGAAAAATTTTGACGAAAGAAAATTCTCCTTTTGGTTCTCCTTAGATGCTACATGTTAAGACGTACACGCCACAACAATTCTTTTCGAGATACAACGTGTAGTTTTGGAGATACAAGCTAATTTTGTACGATGCGTTATTTCTTCTCGTAAAGAGTTTCCAATGCGTACGTATATGTCTTTACTCTGCAAAACTGTATTTCCTTATGAAGTGGTATTCTTACATATCCTTTCGAGAGAAAACTGTCCTGTGCCTTCTCTTTTGAGGCTACACACTTAGACATACACGCAACATGAAAGCTTTTCGACTTACAACGTGTTGTTTAGGAAAAACAAGATAATTTCGCACGATGCGGGATTTCCTTAAAACGTGATTTTCTGAAAAATTTTGACGAAAGAAAATTCTCCTTTTGGTTCTCTTTAGATGCTACATGTTAAGACGTACACGCCACAACAATTCTTTTCGAGATACAACGTGTAGTTTTGGAGATACAAGCTAATTTTGTACGATGCGTTATTTCTTCTCGTAAAGAGTTTCCAATGCGTACGTATATGTCTTTACTCTGCAAAACTCTATTTCCTTATGAAGTGGTATTCTTACATATCCTTTCGAGAGAAAACTGTCCTGTGCCTTCTCTTTTGAGGCTACACACTTAGACATACACGCAACATGAAAGCTTTTCGACTTACAATGTGTTGTTTAGGAAAAACAAGATAATTTCGCACGATGCGGGATTTCCTTAAAACGTGATTTTCTGAAAAATTTTGACGAAAGAAAATTCTCCTTTTGGTTCTCTTTAGATGCTACATGTTAAGATGTACACGCCACAACAATTCTTTTCGAGATACAATGTGTAGTTTTGGAGATACATGCTAATTTTGTACGATGCGTTATTTCTTCTCGTAAAGAGTTTCCAATGCGCACGTATATGTCTTTACTCTGCAAAACTGTATTTCCTTATGAAGTGGTATTCTTACATATCCTTTCGAGAGAAAACTGTCCTGTGCCTTCTCTTTTGAGGCTACACACTTAGACATACACGCAACATGAAAGCTTTTCGACTTACAACGTGTTGTTTAGGAAAAACAAGATAATTTCGCACGATGCGGGATTTCCTTAAAACGTGATTTTCTGAAAAATTTTGACGAAAGAAAATTCTCCTTTTGGTTCTCTTTAGATGCTACATGTTAAGACGTACACGCCACAACAATTCTTTTCGAGATACAACGTGTAGTTTTGGAGATACAAGCTAATTTTGTACTATGCGTTATTTCTTCTCGTAAAGAGTTTCCAATGCGTACGTATATGTCTTTACTCTGCAAAACTGTATTTCCTTATGAAGTGGTATTCTTACATATCCTTTCGAGAGAAAACTGTCCTGTGCCTTCTCTTTTGAGGCTACACTCTTAGACATACACGCAACATGAAAGCTTTTCGACTTACAACGTGTTGTTTAGGAAAAACAAGATAATTTCGCACGATGCGGGATTTCCTTAAAACGTGATTTTCTGAAAAATTTTGACGAAAGAAAATTCTCCTTTTGGTTCTCCTTAGATGCTACATGTTAAGACGTACACGCCACAACAATACTTTTCGAGATACAACGTGTAGTTTTGGAGATACAAGCTAATTTTGTACGATGCGTTATTTCTTCTCGTAAAGAGTTTCCAATGCGTACGTATATGTTTTTACTCTGCAAAACTGTATTTCCTTATGAAGTGGTATTCTTACATATCCTTTCGAGAGAAAACTGTCCTGTGCCTTCTCTTTTGAGGCTACACACTTAGACATACACGCAACATGAAAGCTTTTCGACTTACAACGTGTTGTTTAGGAAAAACAAGATAATTTCGCACGATGCGGGATTTCCTTAAAACGTGATTTTCTGAAAAATTTTGACGAAAGAAAATTCTCCTTTTGGTTCTCTTTAGATGCTACATGTTAAGACGTACACGCCACAACAATTCTTTTCGAGATACAACGTGTAGTTTTGGAGATACAAGCTAATTTTGTACGATGCGTTATTTCTTCTCGT